>NC_140972.1:98320159-98382659 GCF_056783735.1 Eptatretus burgeri
TATTTCCAGTTGTAACTGGAGTTCATCAGGGGTGTGTACTGGCCGCCACACTTTTCAGCACTTGTATGGACTGGATTCTAGGGAGGATGTCGGAGAGATAAAGCTGCGGTGCATCGTTTGGCAATATCAAGATCTCTGACCTTGATATTGCAGATGATGCAGTCATCTTTGCAGAATCTTTAGATATCCTTTTGGGGGCCCTCGAGGTGCTGAATGAGGAGTCGGAGCTGCTGGGATAACGGGTTTCCTGGGTCAAAACTAAGATCCAGGCTTTCA
Organism: Eptatretus burgeri; assembly: GCF_056783735.1. Classification (NCBI taxonomy): domain Eukaryota; kingdom Metazoa; phylum Chordata; class Myxini; order Myxiniformes; family Myxinidae; genus Eptatretus; species Eptatretus burgeri. The sequence continues at coordinate 98,320,436 of NC_140972.1, forward strand.
ATGACATCTTGGATGCTGCTATCCTGTCTGCCTGTTTGTGGTGAGGATGTTGAGGTCGTGGAGAGATTCACTTACCTTGACAGTGATATTCATGTCTCTGTCGGCTGTGAGTCAGAGGTCAATAGACGTCTGGGTCGGGCCTGGGGAGTCATGGATTCACTGGATAATGGAGTGTGGCGCTGCCGGTACCTGTGCGGGAGGACGAAGGTCCGAGTCTTCAGGTCCTTGGTGCTTCCAGTCTTGCTCTATGGATGCAAGACTTGGACTCTGACCAAGGATCTGAGACGGAGACTTAATTCCTTTGGTACCAGGTCTCTTGGGAGAATCCTTGGCTATCGCTGGTTGGACTTTGTGTCCAACGAGCGGTTGCTGAGAGAGACTCGGATGAGATTTGTTACCTGCATAGTCCGTGAGCGTCAGCTGTGGCTGTATGGACATGTGGCTCGTTTTCTTGATGCTGATCCTACTCACAAGATTCTCTCAGCGAGGGAGCCTCGTGAGTGATGGAGGCCAATGGGCTGACAACGTGCGTCATGGTTGCAGCTGGTTGATCGGCATCTCAAGTAGATGGGGATGGGCCTGGCATCTTCCTGGGGGATGGCCAGACGGAGGCCCCTGGAGTACCGGTGGAAAGTGGACGCAGCGACGCGCTGCTGTGGCAGATTCTCCCATACCTGACCTGCTGGAGGCAGCTAACCCTACCACAGCAGGCCATTTGAAATGGCCTTTATACATGCAACTCCTCCGAACTGCTCACATACATTCCTTCATGGTATATCTAACCACTGGCGGTCCTTCCTGATGTCCAACCATGGCAATGACGAGCAATGACGACTGCCCAAGTGGCACTCTTTCATGGTGTCACAACTGTAGCAATGGTGAAATGATGAAGCAATGATGTCTGCCCATATGGCAGTCTTTTATGATGTGGCAGTGATGAACAACAGGCTGCGGTTGGAGATGGCAAGGGTGGCAGGCAAGACAAGATAGGCAGGCAAGGCAAAGGGAAACCAGGTAAGGCAGACCAGGCTGACAGATGGTGCTGGCCAGCCACTGGTTTCATCCTGTCGCGGGTGGCAGGAACGTGTGGGAGCAGATCAGGCGGCTGGCTTTGGCACTAACCTAATCCTAACTAACCCACTAATCACTCTATAATGACCCTCCTTCCCCTTTTAGTCCCTCTTAACTCCATTTATAACCGAACTTTTGTCCCTCTCAGTCCTAATGTCTAATGTATCCCTCACGGGTCCATGAATCCCTCGAACTTTCTGATCTCCCAAGAGGAATTTAACTCACTCACAGTGACAAATTAATGAGGTGGAGTGGCACCACAAGACTCACCGGTGGGGTAGCCAGATGGGGGGGGGGGGGTGCATAGGAGAATAATAGGGGGAAAAAAACTGCCTAATCCCACATAATGTATATTAACCCATAAACCCTCCACACATAAGGGAAGGGCAACCTGGAATGAATACTAACACATACAGTGGGGAGAACAAGTATTTGATACACTGCCGATTTTGCAGGTTTTCCCACTTACAAAGCACGTAGAAGTCTGTAATTTTTATCATAGGTACACTTCAACTGTGAAAGACGGAATCTAAAACAAAAATTCTGAAAATCACATTGTATGATTTTAAAATAATTAATTTGCATTTTATTGCATGAAATCAGTATTTGATCACCTACCAACCAGTAAGAATTCCAGCTCTCACAGACCTGTTAGTTTTGTCTTTAAGAAGCCCTCCCATTCTCCACTCATTACCTGTATTAACTGCACCTGTTTGAACTCGTTATCTGCATAAAAGACAGCTGTCCACACTCAATCAATCAGACTCCAACCTCTCCACAATGGGCAAGACAAGAGAGCTGTCTAAGGACATTAGGGACAAAATTGTAGACTTGCATAAGGCTGGGATGGGCTACAGGACAATAGGCAAGCAGCTTGGTGAGAAGGCAACAACTGTTGGTGCAATTATTAGAATATGGAAGAAGTTCAAGATAAGTCAATCTCCCTTGGTCTGGGGCTCCATGCAAGATCTCACCTCGTGGAGCCTCAATTATCATGAGAAAGGTGAGGGATCAGCCCAGAACTACACGGCAGGACCTGGTCAATGATCTGAGGAGAGCTGGGACCACAGTATCAAAGAACACCAAAAGTAACACACTACGCCGTCATGGATTAAAATCCTGCAGTGCACGCAAGGTCCCTCTGCTCAAGCCAGCGCATGTCCAGGCCCGTCTGAAGTTTGCCAATGACCATCTGGATGATCCAGAGGAGGAATGGGAGAAGGTCCTGTGGTCTGATGAGACCAAAATAGAGCTTTTTGGTTTAAACTCCACTCACCGTGTTTGGAGGAAGAAGAAGGATGAGTACAACCCCAAGAACACCATCCCAACCGTGAAGCATGGACGTGGAAACATCATTTTTTGGGGATGCTTTTCTGCAAAGGGGACATGACGACTGCACCGTATTGAGGGGAGGATGGATGGGGCCATGTATCGCGAGATCTTGGCCAACAACCTCCTTCGCTCAACAAGAGCATTGAAGATGGGGTGTGGCTGGGTCTTCCAGCATGACAACGACCTGAAACACACAGCCAGGGCAAATAAGGAGTGGCTCCGTAAGAAGCATCTCAAGGTCCCATAGTGGCCTTGCCAGTCTCCAGACCTGAACCCAATAGAAAATCTTTGGAGGGAGCTGAAAGTCTGTGTTGCCCAGCGACAGCCCTGAAACCTGAAGGATCTGGAGAAGATCTGTATGGAGGAGGTGGCCAAAATCCCTGCTGCAGTCTGTGCAAACCTGGTTAAGAACTATAGGAAACGTCTGATCTTTGTAATTGCAAACAAAGGTTTCTGTACCAAATATTAAGTTCTGTTTTTCTGATGTATCAAATACTTATTTCGTGCAATAAAATGCAAATTAATTATTTAAAAATCATACAATGTGATTTTCAGGATTTTTGTTTTAGATTCTGTCTTTCACAGTTGAAGTGTACCTATGATAAAAATTACAGACCTCTACGTGCTCTGTCAGTGGGAAAACCTGAAAAATCGCCAGTGTAACAAATACAGGCTTGTTGTAGCAACTCGAAAGCTGCACCTTAAATCCTGGAGAATGGTACCATCCCAGCCTAGGCTGGATGTTGCCAAGCTCAGGGATGAGAGAGCAGCTGAGGAGTTTGCGAACAGGCTGAGTGGACACTTGGGGGGTCTGGGTGCTTTGGGGGGTCCTGAAGAGTTGTGGAGCGCCTTCAAGACCACCATCCTTGATGTTGCTGGTGGATGCCTTGGAGCTCACCACAGGGCAAAGAAGAATTTTGTCTCTCAAGGGACACTGGATACCATTGACCAGAGTCGCAGGGCCAGGCTGAATGGCAGAGCTGAGCTGTTCAGGGAGCTGAGGCGTAAAACTGTACGTGCACTGAGGGTGGACAAGGAGGCCTATGTGCGAGGAATCTGTGAGGGGGTAGAGCATCACCTGTGGACAGGTGATTCTCGTCCCGCTTACAGGGGAATTCGCGCATTACGTTCATCCAAGCCCATCCCTCGGAGCACTACAGTTCGAGCAGAGAGTGGTAGGCTCTTGACAGAGGAGTCTGAAGTGAAGGCCCGCTGGGCCGGTTACTTTGAGCGGTTGTACCAGACTGATCCCCCAGCTGTCGAGTTGGACGTCAAGGGTGTTACAATCCCTGTTGCTGACCCTCAAATCAACTGTGGTCCACCTTCGCTTGTGGAAACACGGGCTGCGGTGAATCAGTTGAAACGGGGCAAAGCTCCAGGGATCTGTGGCATCCATGCCGAACTTCTCAAGGCTGGTGGAAATGCTGAACTCGTGTCGTTGCATGCAGTTTTCTGCTCTGCATGGAACACAGGCATCATCCCAACTGACTGGAAGAGGGGCCTTGTTGTCCCTCTCTGGAAAGGGAAAGGTGATTGCCAAGACTGCAACAACTACCGAGGGGTGATGCTGCTCTCAGTGCCGGGCAAGGTCTTTGCTCAGATAATTCTTGATAGGGTTCGCCACCATCTGCTTGAGCACCAGCGTCCAGAGCAGTCAGGCTTTACACCAAAGAGGTCAACGATTGACCGTATCCTTGCACTTCGTGTCCTCACCGAATGCAGACGAGAGTTTCGGCAGGGGCTGCTTGCAGCCTATGTTGATCTCTGTAAAGCGTTCGATTCAGTGAATTGGGATGTCCTCTGGAGGATTCTTGGTCTTCGTGGGGTGCCACCAAAACTGATCGATCTGATGTCGAACTCTACTCTGGTGCTGAGAGTGCTGTGAAGTGTGGTGGTACCACCTCTGACTTATTTCCAGTTGTTACTGGAGTTCGTCACAGATGTGTACTGGCCCCCACACTTTTCAGCACTTGTATGGACTGGATTTTAGGGAGGATGTTGGAGAGATCAAGTTGCGGTGCATCATTTGGGAATGTCAAGATCTCGGACCTTGATTTTGCAGATGATGCAGTCATCTTTGCGGAGACTTTAGACATCCTCTTGGGGGCCCTCAAGATTCTGAATGAGGAGTTGGAGCCGTTGGGATTACGGGTTTCTTGGGTCAAAACTAAGATCCAGGCTTTCGGTGACATCTTGGATGCTGCTGTCCTGTCTGTGTCTGTTTGTGGTGAGGATGTTGAGGTCGTGGAGAGATTCACTTACCTTGGCAGTGATATTCATGTCTCTGCTGGCTGCGAGTCAGAGGTCAATAGATGTCTGGGTCGGGCCTGGGGAGTCATGGATTCACTGGATCATGGGGTGTGGCACTGCCGGTACCTGTGCGGGAGGACGAAAGTCCGAGTCTTCAGGTCCTTGGTACTTTCAGTCTTGCTCTATGGGTGCGAGACTTGGACTCTGACCAAGGATCTGAGACGGAGACTTAATTCCTTTGGTACCAGGTCTCTTCAGAGAATCCTTGGCTATCGCTGGTCGGATTTTGTGTCTAACGAGCAATTGCTGAGAGAGACTCGGATGAGATTTGTTACCTGCATAGTCCGTGAGCGGCAGTTGCGGCTGTATGGACATGTGGCTCGTTTTCCTGACGCTGATCCTGCTCACCAGATTCTCTCAGCGAGGGAGTCTCATGAGTGGAGGAGGCCAGTGGGCCGACCACGTGCCTCATGGTTGCAACAGGTTGACCATCATCTCAAGGAGATGGGGATGGGCCGGGCATCTGCCTGGGGGATGGCCAGACGGAGGCCCCTGGAGTACCGGCAGAAAGTGGACGCAGCGACGCACTGTTCTGGCACATGCTCCGATACCTGACCCTATCAAATACTTATTCTCCCCACTGTAACTATCTCAGGAACCAATATATTCTTGTAGATTTCCCGCCCGTCGGCGTGCGAACGACCGCTTCAAACCAATCGCGGTCGCTTCGCCCACCGAACGGACAATCCAATCACGGCTTTCCGGATCAACGCCGGAAACCAGCCATGGGTGTGTTTGTAACCACACCACAACCTTGTCCGCACTCTACCCGCGCTGCAGGGTCAGATCGCCAAATCTTTGATTTACCTAATTATTCACGCGGGTAGGTTACTGAGAGATTGTACCTCAACGGGACCGCTTGGAAACGAGCCGCTAAAGCAGCTCGCTTCCTTTTGGGATAACCGAGTGGGGTATTATCGCGCAGTCCCGTTGGACCCGATCACTTTACCGGCTATTTAAAAACCAACTATATTCCGAGTGCAAGATGGCAGCTCAATTCAGGGAAGAGGACGCAACGAACAGGTATACATTCACAAGGACATTCATTATAATAAAGGACGTATGCAATTAAACAAGGCAAAACACGTCTGCAATTATACAAGCAACAAAAGCACGACAAAAGAACTACGACCATCTATACGAAATGCGATGCAAACATTTACAGCACACAAAGCACTTAACAATTTCCTACTTATTAGACGGGCCCACGGACACACATACGCACACGCGCGCGCACACATACACACACACACACACACACACACACACACACACACACACACACACACACACACACACCCAAGAAATGGTGGCAGAGGCCTTTAATAACGGGCTCCAGCTCGGAGGACAGGTGAGCTGAAACCCAGAACCTATCTCGAACCTCTTCACCTCGTGTGGTCTTCAAGTTGTTCAGACCCGGGCTCCAGCGAGAGCGAGCTGGATCCAATCGCCGTGAGCCGCGATCCTTCCCGAGCTCCCGCGAATCCTCCCGCGCGCTTCTCAACACGTGCTGGTGAGACGAGGCGCCGATCCTTCCCGACGGTGCTTCGCTTCACCGAGGAACCACCTCCAAGAAGAGGTCGATGAGTCGCACCAAGCCGGGAACCTAAATGGAGAATAAAGAGCTCCACGAACCAAGAAGAAGAAGAAGCCACCATTCGTAGCTCGAGCCGAGCAACTGGCTCAACTTCCTTCCAAAACAAAGCAGCTCGAAGCAAAAAGCTCTCCCGAGCCAAGCAGAAGCCGAAGGCCCACTGAACCACCAAAGCAAAGAGCCTACAAAAAGCCTCCTCCCAAGCCAGGCCTCAGCCGAAGCTCACTGAGCCAGCCGAAGCAAAAAGCTTCCGAAGGCCTCAACCCTAACCCAAGTCAAGCAGGACCCGAAGGTGTGCTGAGCGACTACTCTCTGCCGAAGCAAAAAGCTTACGACTCCATCTTCGCACACGAACAAAGAAAAGATCTCCTCTTATCCTTCTCCCGCCCTTCCCCCTCTCCCGGCGTGACTCATGACTCATGCCCTCATGTGGGAGGGAGTTGTTGACATCATGAGTCACGGGACGGCAGGGTTCTTCTTCCTCTTCGCAGAAGAGGGGGAGGGATGTCTCCATTGTTCGTTCCCTAACTATTAAATCGATCTGCAGCGCATCTAATCGATTTCTGAACATTGAAACTATGAAAGGTGAGCTATCTAGGGAACAAGCACTTATCGACATAGCTGACTAAAGGAACCTGTATGTTGTGTGCAATGGAATTCCCAAATTCGTAACACTACCCCCTCCCATTTTTGCAGACTCGTCCCGAGTCGTCAAATTTTCGTGTGACCAGCATATGTAAGTTTTCCCCAAGTACGTTCTACCTTCGGATCCCTGAGTGCGAGATTTCTTTATACGTGTCCCAAAAATAAATAACCTAATGTGCTGCGTAACGACCTAAACAAACTCTCAGACTCATTCGGACAACTTAACTAAAATTGCCGGCGCTAAAACAAACATGCAGGTGAGGTTCCACGTATTTACAATTTTCACTCAACTTATCCATTACTTAACCATGGCCCAGGACTTGTGTTCTGTGAAAGGGGAGAAGGTAAAAGTCATTTCGAAGTTCATTGATGCAGGGGAATGGATGGAGATGGTTGCAAAACACAAATGAACATGATGGATGCACGGGCTGCCTGCAGGGCAGTCCTTGCAAAACTGGATGGTCCTGGCGCACATGGTGATGGATGGACACAGGGGCAAACGCAAACAAGGGCTAGCAGGCATGGGGTCATGGCAGAGGCAGGCAAGTAGGCATGGCAAGGTAAGCCCATGCAGAACAGGCGGCTGCAGCACAACAGGCCGGCAGGTGAAGCTGGCCAGCCTCTGGTGTGGTTCCATCAGGTCTGGAGGGAGTGTGGTGGTGCCGGCCGCTCTGAAGGCAGGCTCGGACCTAGCCTACTCTCTCCCCCCACTCTATCGCCTTTGCCTGTCTCTGTCCATCCCCACTCCCTTAATTTGCCACAAAACACAACAAAATTTAGCCCCTCTTTATTTTTATTTCCCTTTTATAATTGTCTACCTAACCCCCTTTATCGTCATTGTCCGGCGAGCTTATCATGTCCACCGAGCCTACTCCCAACCCCTAAAATCCTTTTTAGAGGGGAATAGGGAGAAACTAGTGTCCTGTCTCGAGGCCCAATGAAGCCTCAGAATGGCCTTCTCAGAGTTCAGCAATCTACCCAGGTGAGTCCAGCGGCCTACAACGAGCGAAGGGATGGATGGTGCGAAGGGGTACATCTCCAAACTACCCTAACATTTATTACACCTTAAACTACCCAGGGGCTTTCCAAAAACGCCTCACACTTTTAAACTATCGGTTCTAGAAACCATGATTCCCGTCACCTGTGTTGGTGTCCATTATAAATTTGGGCCTTGCCCTAAAATTTTCATTCGTGCCCTCGCACAATTTCCTGGCTGGGTAGCGTGGCTCAACTGGCAGGAAATCCCCCTCTGCCGAACTCTAACCATGGCACCCCCAGGCCCGCAGGCTGCCTCCGAGCCTAGCTGCTCCCTACAACGCAGGGGTTGCCCTCTCTGGCATTGCCCCCCTCTGATGCCCACGTGGCGTGTTGATGCCCTGGGTCCCTTTCCGAGGGTCACCCGTGCCTACTTCACTGCCCCCGTGGCATTCTGGCGCAACGGGTCCCGTTTCCGACGGGTCGCCCATGCCCACTACACTAACCCGGCCCCTCTTGGGCCTTGGCCTACTCTGGCCGACTCGGCCGGTGCCCGGGGTGCCCACTAAACAAAACTCACCTTTCCACAGCCACGCTCCCAGCCGGTCCATGAACTCCTGCACCCCTCCAAACGGGTTTCGTGCCTTTTCTCGACACCAACAAAACGACCTCCTGTTAGTAAATTTGAATAACCCACTAACTAACATTAAACTGACCCCGGGGTCACTTGGGTGGGAATCATTCCTCCCCCCAATCAGTCATCGCACCATGCATACCACATTCGCTCCAATCACACACTTGGGCCCGCTGTCCCATACTTACTCATTGCACACTTTTCACTCTTTTCCACTCACACCAACACTCCACACTGCCATTCTTCCTAATTAAATCCCCTGACTAACTCATGCTCCCTCGTCATCCCTTAAAACTCATGCACGTCCCATTTACTCTACGTAGCTAAGCTACGTCTGCACTACACATTTCCAGTCTGTCCACGTCTCCAGAAATCCAAAAAATTCCCATTTACTAAATCTAATCTGAAATCCCTCAAACTAATCCATTCCACGGGTTCCATGAGGAACAACCCATGTCCCCATGAAGCCGGTCTAACTATTGCTAACCCATCCCCCTAACTAGTACCATTCCTGTGCCTGGGACAGGGGGGTCTTCCAGTCCTTGCCCAGGGAATCCTGTTCACTCGAAGTGAGGCTTGCTTTTTTTTTTCATGCGCACACCAGCGCGGCAACTCGCAACCTGCGCTCTTTTCCGTGACGTCATGGCAGCTGCTTGCATTTGGCGCACCTTGTCCCTTCTTGGATGGTAACATCCAGCAGGGATTTCCCTCCTGCCAGATTTCAGCCATGCAGCCACGACGTCACCCTGTGCATTAAAAGCAAGCCTCGCATTTCGAGGGGTTCCCCACACGAACACATGTGCTCTGCTCGACGGAGCTTTACACACACACACGCTCGTGTGGAGAACCCATCCGGTCCAAATCCATACCCCAGCCTACCTTCTGTCCGTCTGCAGGGTTGGCTCGAATCCACCGCGACGTTTCCGGACCGGGTTTCACTCGCGTAGCCGCGCACGCGGCGGCCTCGTGCGTAGCACAGCACGGACCCTGCGCTCGCTAGCGTGCAAACCCGGCACGGTCCCCAAAATAGCTACGGCCGCTACTCGGCCTTTGTCCACCGTCTGGTCCCGTCTCTGTCGCACTCTCGCGCACAATCTCCCACGTGCCACGATGCTCACACACCTCGGCATGACATTCCCACCAGGACATGCGGTTGCATGTTCGTGCATGCCAACCGCCATCTCCCTCACATACAGCGACCTCATACAGGCAATTTCTCTCACACACGGCCGTTCACTCGCACACGGCCTTCCACTTGCACGGGGGGGGGGGGGGGGGGATTTCACTCACACACGGTGTTTCATCCACACAAGGCGTTTCCTTCACACACGGGGAATCGCTTACACACGCCATAACACTTACACACGGGGTTTCACTCACACAATGCGTGCTTTCCAGCACGCATTTCGCCACACTCGTAACCACACACACCGGGCCGACCACGCTGGGGATTTGAGCTACCTCAAGCGCTACCGGGGTTTCAACACCCCGCAAGCTCCACATGCACCCGTCAACAGCACTCGCCCCCTCTACCTCGCAAAGCTCGACCGGACCCACCTGGTTGAGATCTGCTTCAAGGGAGCATCGCGTCTTCCTCCATTCCTGAAGGAGGCTATCCGACTGCTTGCACCTGGTCACGACACATTCCCCGAGCTCCCATTCATTGTCCTCCACTACTTGCATGTGTGTGTGTTCGTCTTTAGTTTCGTCTCTATCATGTAGTCTCTCCTCTACCGTTTCAATCTCCCGCGTCTCTGTTATTTATTTTACAGTACTTTTATTATCCCCCTCGTCTCTACGTGTCTTGTACACATCTCTTGTCACCCCATTTAATTTCTCCCTCTGTGTCACGGTCACTTTTTCCGTCACGTCTCTCGCCCAACACGTCTCCCGCATTACTTTGTCCTCCACCGCGGGGCCGACACAATCCACACTCTCCCTCAGCTCGTTCGCTCCAGCACGTGGCGCCGCCATTTTGTGCTCCACTGCCCGTATCTCGTCGCACGCAATCGCCATTATGCCCGCCTGCAGGCCTCACCCCACGCGCTGCATCTCCTCCCGCAGCGTTTGCATATTTCTATCTATGTTGATATTCATGACCTCTATCTTGTTTTCCATCCTGCAGGCATTTCCACTCATCGCTTGTGTGATCATCTCCACCATTTGTGCGATGGCCGATGGCTCAAGCCGGACCGATCCGCCATTGTCGGTCACGGTTTAGCTGGGGAGCGGGGAGGGATTTTGACGGAGGAGGGGAGGGGGGGTGTCATACACCGCGGCCTCCGCCGCTGCGCCCATTTCGGACTCTGGGTTTGTTTGTGGGGGGCGTTCAACCTGCATATTGGGGATGTCCTGCATGGGGATGTCGTCCTGGACCATGGATTCTACTATTTCTAAATCTAAACCCCCCTGCTCCCGTTTGCCTTGAACTGCCATCTTTCGTATCGGAATAATTTTTAAAAGCTCGAAATTTAATGGGAATCGAGGGTCGCTCTACACACCCTTGATCCGATTCCCGTTAATTTGGTTTGGTGTGAAGGCGGGAGAGTTTTCACCCCACTCCTCGACACCAGTGTTGTAGATTTCCCGCCCGTCGGCGTGCGAACGACTGCGTCGAACCAATCGCGGTCGCTTCGCCCACCGAACGGACAATCCAGTCACGGCTTTCCGGATCAACGCCGGAAACCAGCCACGGGTGTGTTTGTAACCACACCGCAACCTTGTCCGCACTCTACCCGCGCTACAGGGTCCGATCGCCAAATCTTCGATTTACCTAATTATTCGCGCGGGTAGGTTACCGAGAGATTGTACCTCAACGGGACCGCTTGGAAACGAGCCGCTAAAGCAGCTCGCTTCCTTTTGGGATAACCGAGTGGGGTATTATCCCGCAGTCCCGTTGGACCCGATCACTTTACCGGCTATTTAAAAACCAACTATATTCCGAGTGCAAGATGGCAGCTCAATTCAGGGAAGAGGACGCAACAAACAGGTATACATTCACAAGGACATTCATTATAATAAAGGACGTATGCAATTAAACAAGGCAAAACACGTCTGCAATTATACAAGCAACAAAAGCACGACAAAATAACTACGACCATCTATACGAAATGTGATGCAAACATTTACAGCACACAAAGCACTTAACAATTTCCTACTTATTAGACGGGCCCACGGACACACATACGCGCGCACACACACACACACACACACACACACACACACACACACACACACACACACACACACACACACACACACACACACACACACACACACACCCAAGAAATGGTGGCAGAGGCCTTTAATAACGGGCTCCAGCTCGGAGGACAGGTGAGCTGAAACCCAGAACCTATCTCGAACCTCTCCACCTCGTGTGGTCTTCAAGTTGTTCAGACCCGGGCTCCAGCGAGAGCGAGCTGGATCCAATCGCCGTGAGCCGCGATCCTTCCCGAGCTCCCACGAATCCTCCCGCGCGCTTCTCAACACGTGCTGGTGAGACGAGGCGCCGATCCTTCCTGTCGATGCGTCACTTCCCCGAGGAACCACCTCCAAGAAGAGGTCAATGAGTCGCACCAAGCCGGGAACCTAAATGGAGAATAAAGAGCTCCACGAACCAAGAAGAAGAAGAAGAAGAAGAAGCCACCATTCGTAGCTCGAGCCGAGCAACTGGCTCAACATCCTTCCAAAAAAAGCAGCTCGAAGCAAAAAGCTCTCCCGAGCCAAGCAGAAGCCGAAGGCCCACTGAACCACCAAAGCAAAAAGCCTCCAAAAAGCCTCCTCCCGACCTAGGCCTCAGCCGAAGCTCACTGAGCCAGCCGAAGCAAAAAGCTTCCGAAGGCCTCAACCCTAACCCAAGCCAAGCAGGACCCGAAGGTCTGCTGAGCGACTACTCTCTGCCGAAGCAAAAAGCTTACGACTCCATCTTCGCACACGAACAAAGAAAAGATCTCCTCTTATCCTTCTCCCGCCCTTCCCCCGCTCCCGGCGTGACTCATGACTCATGCCCTCGTGCTCCATCCCCCGCTCAACGATGGGTGGGAGGAAGTTGTTGACATCATGAGTTGCAGGACGGCAGGGTTCTTCTTCCTCTTCGCAAAAGAGGGGGAGGGATGTCTCCATTGTTCGTTCCCTAACTATTAAATCGATCCGCAGCGCATCTAATCAATTTCTGAACATTTAAACAATGGAAGATGAGCCATCTAGGGAACAAGCACTTATCGACATAGCTGACTAAAGGAACCTGTATGTTGTGTGCAATCGAATTCCCAAATTCGTAACAATATGTTGTGTGCCATTGCCTTGGGGTATGACGATTTCACAGGACTGTCAAAATATGTTAGGTCAGGTCATTGAAACAATTCGACTGTGCATTACATTACAACATGTTCGATTAAGCCATTGAAAGAATCGGATCATGGATGACATGTTAGATCAGGTCATTGAAGGAATCAAACCATGTATGACATCATAGCATGCGATTAGGTCATTGGAAGAATCAGACTGTGTATGACATCATAGCATGTTAGATTAGGTCATTGGAAGAATCAGACTGTGTATGACATCATAGCATGTTAGATTAGGTCATTGGAAGAATCAGACTGTGTATGACATTATAACATGTTTGATTAGGTCATTGGAAGAATCAGACTGTGTATGACATTATAACATGTTTGATTAGGTCATTGAATGAATCGGACCATGAAAGACATGTTAGATCAGGTCATTGGAGGAATCAGACCGTGTATGACATCATAGCATGTCGATTAGGTCATTGGAAGAATCAGACCGTGTATGACATCATAAGATGTTTGATTAAGCCATTGAAAGAATCAGACCATACCTGACATTGTGACATGTTTGAACAGGTAAATATAACATGTTACTCAATCATTCTCCACTCAATCATTCTCCTGTTCGAGCAATATAATGTCACTTAATCATTCTCCATTCAATCATTCACCTGTTTTATCATATATATTATTTCCGAGTTTGTGGTTTCGTGTCGCGCTATCTTCGACTTTGTTCTACGCTCGAGTAACGTGATATTCGGCTTACATTATCTCAAAGACCATATGAGGTGCATGGTACAAAAAAGGTAAATAAAATGGTTCTAAAACAGTGAAATCGTGCCAAAAACGGTTACTGCATTTGGCTTTGTGTCCTACAGGACTTCACACAGTGGTTACTTCGCTTAGGCAATGGGCAATTGCGCTACAACCATCCCGATATCCCCACTGCATTCAGATTCCACCTGATTGTGAAGTCGTCAAGGAACATTTGGAAACTGAAGTGTTCATCAACCTACAAAACCCTCGACTCCTGTCAAACACTGTCATCCTGACACCCACAAATCAGTATGCCCTTAGAATGAATGATGACATCACACACAAATTACCAGGCACTATCAAAGTATACTTCAGTGCAGACCAAGTAATTTGCGAAGATCCACGAGAGGCTGAGCAACATCCTTTAGAATTTCTTACCTCCATTACCCCAACTGGCATGCCTCCGCACAGACTACTCTTGAAGCCTGGTGTCATTATCATGCTCTTACGTAACCTAGATATAAAAAGAGGGTTATGTAATGGTACACGACTGATTGTTAGGAATCTCCACACCCGTGTTCTAGATGCCGAGATCCTAACTGGGGCAAACAAAGGTGACTATGTGTTGATACCACGAATCAAACTGGCCCCATCAGATGTGAACTTGCCATTCATTCTTGAAAGAACACCGTTTCCAGTAAGACTCAGCTACTGCATGACTATAAACAAAGTGCAAGGCCAAACCTTTGATGAAGTTGGGTTATATCTTCCACAGCCGGTGTTCAGCCACGGTCAGCTATATGTTGCCTTCTCACGATCACGTCGGTTCTCGGACATTACGGTGCAAATTATACCAACTACAAAACAAGGGTTCCACAATGACAATGCTATAACCCAAAACATTGTGTATCAAGAAGTACTTTGAACATTGTATTCCACTTCCTGCATTAAAGTAAAATTACTACTGATACTCTGCATCAGTTCCTTTCTCAAACACACCCAACCCAACATGTCGTGCAGAGCGCGGGTTATGCAAGTCAATATAATATGTCACTTAATCATTCTTCACTAAGTCATTCACCTGTTAGAGCAATATAATATATTACTTAATCATTCTCCATTCAATCATTCACCTGTTTAATCAATATAATGTCACTCAATCATTCTCCATTCAATCATTCACCTGTTTAATCAATATAATATGTCACTTAATCATTCTTCACTCAGTCATTCCCCTGTTAGAGCAATATAATATATTACTTAATCATTCTCCATTCAATCATTCACCTGTTTAATCAATATAATGTCACTCAATCATTCTCGTGTTAGAGCAATATGTCACTTAATCATTCTCCATTCAATCATTCACCTGTTTAATCAATATAACGTCACTCAATCATTCTCCATTCCATCATTCACCTGTTTAATCAATATAATATGTCACTCAATCATTCTCCATTCAATCATTCACCTGTTTAATCAATATAACGTCACTCAATCATTCTCCATTCCATCATTCACCTGTTTAATCAATATGTCACTCAATCATTCTCCTCAGATCAATATAATGTATCACTCAATCATTCTCCTCTTAGATCAATATAATAGGTCACTCAATCATTCTCCACTCAATCAATATAATATGTCACTCAATCATTCTCCTGTTCGATCAATATAATAGGTCACTCAATCATTCTCTTAGATCAATATAATATGTCACTCAATCATTCTCCTGTTAGATTAATATAATAGGTCACTCAATCATTCTCCACTCAATCATTCTCCTCTTAGATCAATATAATGTCACTCAATCATTCTCCTGTTAGATCAATATAATAGGTCACTCAATCATTCTCCTGTTAGATCAATATTGTTGCGGTCACGGATACCGAGACACCAGCTTGTCACTCAGGGAGATTAATCCCCGGTTGTCCGCAGTAGAGCCGGACCTGGGGCCACCGCTCACAATTAACGTTGTGGTACTGTGGGTTGTTTGAAAACCACAAACGCCACCCAGTCAAACACGAGTTCCAGTGGCCGCCGTCTAATTATTCCATTTAACTAGAGGTCACGTGGTTACCTGAGCAGGGAGCGCGCCCTCGGCAAAACACCAATATTATCTGATTAGATTTTAATTAGGGCGGCCGAGCGTTTTAACCGCCGGTGCGTGACGATGATTTTTTGGTCAAATCTATGGTAATTACCTCCCAGCCTATCTCGGTTCGAACAATGCTAGACCAATGAAGGAAAGGACAAACACGGACAGGTTGGAAATCGACAAAAAAATTTATTAAAAATAAAATAAATACATAAAACGAACTTTATTTACTGAGGTAAACAAAGAATTTCAAAGCAAAATCAATCAAAATGCCAGGAAAGAGACAAAGAGCAGAAGCTTAATGGGGGTTGACTTACTTACAACTAAACACAGACAAGGGTACCCAAGGGATCATTTCGGGAGAGGGGAGGGGGAGAAAATCGTCTCGCTCACCAGAAAGTCGTCCGTGAAGCAAAAACGTTCTGAAATGGGTGCGTGCGTGCGTGTCATGTCCGTCGCCAGCACCCAGCATTGTCGTACAGCCTCTCGCAGGGCAGCCTTGAACGCCAGTCCACACACTCACTTGCCGAAGCTCTGGGCAGGATGAACCATCTCGCTGTTGGCGCTGGCCAGACACCCACACGCGCGCTTCCTTCTCCTCTTTTGCACACCTACACCCGCTTCTTGCTCGCTTCTCTCTCGTACCTCTTTCGTTCACACTTTTTTATTATCTCAGAACGTATCTCTTTCTCTTCAGAACGTAGGGGAGAGTGGGGCAAGATGATCCCTGGGGCATGATGATCACCCCCCTCTTATGACTCCAATAAAGCTCGCATTGGACAGTGGCGCCACTCAACGATAGATCGATTAACTACAATTCCACTGTGGAAGGCGCATGATGAGAAAAAACGCTGCGTTCGTTTTATCAGAAAGACATTATTTTCCTCCTGAAAAAGAAAATTTTCGAATCATCGGTGAGTACGTATTATCTATATGAATAAGTGTAGTAGGAATGGGATCTCTATATAGGTAGGTATATAGCTTATATGCCCATATTGCGTGTATGTTTTGCCTAGCTCATTGCTGTAATTTATGAATGCCAGATGATTTTGTAAAAATGGTGGCGGTGGGGCAGGATGATCACTAGCTTTTGGGGCAAGTTGATCACGTGATCATCTTGCCCCACACCACGATCATCTTGTCCTGTTTTTATTCATTGTTTTCTTACGGTATTCATTCATTGTGTCTTGCAGAGTAAAGATGTATACACCCGTGAGAAATGCAATCACCGCCGAGACGGAAGCCAGAAAACAACTACAGCAGAAAAAGAGCGATGCCAAGGCCCGTGGAGTCGCCAAATATGCCCAGACGAAACCTAAAAAGCTGTTCAAGGAAATGAAATCATGAAAACGTGTAGGCCTACGGTTAGACAGTGAATCATAGGATGATGCTGATGCTGGTGATTTCCAGCTTCCAGACGAAGATTCAGAGCCAGATGACAATAGTGATATTATTGAAGGAGACTTTGTAATTACAAAAATAGATGGGAAAAAAGCGCGATCAATTCTGTACATAGCGCGTGTAGAGGCAATCGATGACGATGGATATGAGGGAGTCTTTCTCCGCAAAGTACCTTCTCATATGAACTTCGATCGACCTACGTTCATCATGGACGAGACAGATTGTGGGACTTTTTCCAAGGAGGACATCGTTAAAAAAACCACCTCCACTTGAATTTTTAAAGGGAAGCCAGAGAAAATCAAAGAAACTGGTATTCAAAATTGATCTGTCAGTGGGAGTTGCGAATTTAGACATTAAGACTGGAACACAAAGATAAATGACATGAAAATGGACGTTCGTATCCGGTTGTGTATGGGACAATGTTTTGTAAATATTATGTTGGTATCCCAGATGGATATATATAAATGAAGAAATATTTTCTGTTCATTAAATTTTATCAAACCGCTTATTTAGACTGTCCTCATGTTTCCTAAGGACCATGATCATCTTTCCCCAGAGTGATGATCGACTTTCCCCAGGGGTGGGGAAAGTTGAGCATTTCGACCACAAATTTTGAATTGCCATTTATAGACATTCAATGATCTCTAATATTCTCCAAATTGGGCAGTTACTTGGGGCGATAGATGGACTAACGAATGGCAATTGAATGGTGTTTGGCCGGCAAAATGGACAAAACCGAAAATGGGATCATCTTGCCCCACTCTCCCCTATCGCTTTCGCTTTTTCCCCACTCTCAAAACGTTATCTCCTCACAGAACGTCTCTCTCCTCTTAGAACGTCCCTCTTTCGCAGTTTCCTCTCCCAACGTCTCTCCTCACAGAACGTCTTTTTATATCTTCGGGGCGTCTCTACAGGGTGCCGTCCACCCCAAGCTCACCCCACCCCACAGGGGCACGGTTCCCATGACGACCCGTGCGCTCTCAAAAAAGGCGGGCGTCGGAGCTCGCGAAGGAATTTTGCTGAGGAATAACGAGGGCGGGCTTCAAAGCTCGTGAAAGATTATTGCTGAGGAAATATGAGGGCGGGCTTCAGAGCTCCTGAAAGAAATGTGTGTAAACGTGTCTGTTGTAAAGAAGAAAGCTTCCCATAAGAGAAGGGATCTATTCTTCACCCTTCTCAATGCATCTCATTTAAAATCCCATTAGACATGGGGACGGAGCTAATCGACTGGAACTGATAGGTACGGTTATGAGGTGTGTGTTGGTCCCCATGGGTCAGGAACTATGAACCAGAATGGCACTAAGTTCCTTGACTTTGCAAGAAGTCATGGACTTAGGGTGGCTGGTTCATGGTTTCAGCACCCACAAGCTCATCGCTGGACTTGGTATTCCAACGCTGGTGGTGTGGCAAAGGAGATTGACCATGTCCTCATTGACGGTCGTTGGAGGATGATCCAGAACTGCAGGGTCTACCGGAGTGCTCAGTTCCTCAATACTGACCACAGGCTTGTTGTAGCAACTCTAAAGCTGCACCTTAAATCCTGGAGAATGGTACCATCCCAGCTGAGGCTGGATGTTGCCAAGCTCAGGGATGAGAGAGTAGCTGAGGAGTTTGCGAACAGGCTGAGTGGACACTTGGGGGGTCTGGGTACTTTGGGGGGTCCTGAAGAGTTGTGGAGCGCCTTCAAGACCACCGTCCTTGATGTTGCCGGTGGATGCCTTGGAGCTCACCGTAGGGCAAAGAAGAATTTTGTCTCTCAAGGGACACTGGATACCATTGACCAGAGTCGCAGGGCCAGGCTGAATGGCAGAGCTGAGGTGTTCAGGGAGCTGAGGCGTAAAACTGTACGTGCACTGAGGGTGGACAAGGAGGCCTATGTGCGAGGGAACTGTGAGGGGATAGAGCACCACCTGTGGACAGGTGATTCTCGTCCCGCTTACAGGGGAATTCGCGCATTACGTTCATCCAAGCCCATCCCTCGGAGCACTACAGTTCGAGCAGAGAGTGGTAGGCTCTTGACAGAGGAGTCTGAAGTGAAGGCCCGCTGGGCCGGTTACTTTGAGCGGTTGTACCAGGCTGATCCCCCAACTGTCGAGTTGGACGTCAAGGGTGTTACAATCCCTGTTGCTGACCCTCGAATCAACTGTGGTCCACCTACGCTTGTGGAAACACGGGCTGCGGTGAACCAGTTGAAACGGGGCAAAGCTCCAGGGATCTGTGGCATCCATGCTGAACTTCTCAAGGCTGGTGGAAATGCTGCACTCGTGTCGTTGCATGCAGTTTTGTGCTCTGCCTGGAACACAGGCATCATCCCAACTGACTGGAAGAGGGGCCTTGTTGTCACTCTCTGGAAAGGGAAGGGTGATCGCCAAGACTGCAACAACTACTGAGGGGTGACGCTGCTCTCAGTGCCGGGCAAGGTCTTTGCTCGGATAATTCTCGATAGGGTTCGCCACCATCTGCTTGAGCACCAGCGTCCAGAGCAGTCAGGCTTTACACCAAAGAGATCAATGATTGACCATATCCTTGCACTTCGTGTCCTCACCGAACGCAGACGAGAGTTTCGGCAGCCTATGTTGATCTCTGTAAAGCGTTCGATTCAGTGAATCGGGATGTCCTCTGGAGGATTCTTGGTCTTCGTGGGGTGCCACCAAAACTGATCGATCTGATGTCTGAACTCTACTCTGGTACTGAGAGTGCTGTGAAGTGTGGTGGTACCATCTCTGACTTATTTCCAGTTGTTACTGGAGTTCGTCAGGGATGTGTATTTGCCCCCACACTTTTCAGCACTTGTATGGACTGGATTCTAGGGAGGATGTCGGAGAGATCAAGTTGCGGTGTGTCATTTGGGAATGTCAAGATCTCGGACCTTGACTTTGCAGATGATGCAGTCATCTTTGCAGAGACTTTAGACATCCTCTTGGGGGCCCTCGAGGTGCTGAATGAGGAGTCGGAGCCGCTGGGATTACGGGTTTCTTGGGTCAAAACTAAGATCCAGGCTTTCGGTGACATCTTGGATGCTGCTGTCCTGTCTGTGTCTGTTTCTGGTGAGGATGTTGAGGTCGTGGAGAGATTCACTTACCTTGGCAGTGATATTCATGTCTCTGCTGGCTGTGAGTCAGAGGTCAATAGACGTCTGGGTCGGGCCTGGGGAGTCATGGATTCACTGAATCATGGGGTGTGGCGCTGCCGGTACCTGTGCGGGAGGACGAAAGTCCGAGTCTTCAGGTCCTTGGTACTTCCAGTCTTGCTCTATGGGTGCGAGACTTGGACTCTGACCAAGGATCTGAGACGGAGACTTAATTCCTTTGGTACCAGGTCTCTTCGGAGAATCCTTGGCTATCGCTGGTCGGATTTTGTGTCCAACGAGCGGTTGCTGAGAGAGACTCGGATGAGATTTGTTACCTGCATAGTCCGTGAGCGTCAGTTGCGGCTGTATGGAACTATGGCTCGTTTTCCTGACTCTGATCCTGCTCACCAGATTCTCTCAGCGAGGGAGTCTCATGAGTGGAGGAGGCCAGTGGGTCGACCACGTGCCTCATGGTTGCAACAGGTTGACCATCATCTCAAGGAGATGGGGATGGGCCTGGCATCTGCCTGGGGGATGGCCAGACGGAGGCCCCTGGAGTACCGGCGGAAAGTGGATGCAGCGACGTGCTGTTCTGGCACATGCTCCCATACCTGACCTGACCGTGCGCTCTCAAAAAGGTGGGCGTCGGAGCTCGCGAAGGAATTTTGCTGAGGAATAACGAGGGCGGGCTTCAGAGCTCGTGAAAGATTATTGCTGAGGAAATATGAGGGCGGGCTTCAGAGCTCCTGAAATAAATGTGTGTAAACGTGTCTGTTGTAAAGAAGAAAGCTTCCCATAAGAGAGGGGATCTATTCTTCACCCTTCTCAATGCATCTCATTTAAAATCCCATTAGACATGGGGACGGGGCTAATCTGAACATGCATTGAAGGAAATAACTGTCTGAGGACCTGGATGTGTGGATGCATTCATCAGACCGGATTCTAAAATCCGTAACAATATAATATGTCACTCAATCATTCTCCTGTTAGATCAATATAATATGTTACTCAGTCATTCTCCATTCAATCATTCTCCTGTTAGATCAATATAATATGTTACTCAGTCATTCTCCATTCAATCATTCTCCTGTTAGATCAATATAATATGTTACTCAATCATTCTCCACTCAATCATTCTGCTGTTACATCAATATAATATTGTAGCAGTTCTCGGAACTGCGTGCATACAACAGATAGGTGTCCCAAGACAGTTATTCCATTATTATACGTATAGATAGTCCCTTTCCTTTTGTTTAGCGGGACAACTGGGGCGTGCGTTGCGATAATCTCCTAGCTGGGTTTGTTTAAATCATTTTCTCCTTCATTTTGTCCCTACTCTTCTTTTCGTCTGATTATTCCTGAGGTAAATCAGCCACGTGCGCCTTCGCTGTGAGGTTGTCCCTCATGGAGGCCAGCACATGCGGCGCCATGGTGAGGAAAATTGCTGCACAGAGATCCTCATTCCCGGGCGAGCCCCAAACCCAACGTGTGCAGCGAGTCATGTGGTGCGCTTTACAGTGTGGGATTACCGACTCGAGCTTCCGATGGTCTGGGGAAGATTGCCGGTTGCATTAAAAAGACATGCAAATGAATACCTCTTGAGAGGCTGCACGAATGGTGTTTTTCACAACACAGGAAACACAGCCAGCACGATGTCCACGCTGCACAAAACGCGTACGGAGGCCGACAAAGACGACTCCACGCCACGTTGGGCGGGATACGAGTGTGTGGAATAGAAGAGGCTTGTTCCTTTTCAACCTCAATATCCGACACAAATTGGTGCTCGCCCCGCGCACACGCTACCGGAGCCGTGTGAACGCGAGCGCAGGCCACGTGCGTAATGGCGGAACCACACACACTGTATGGAATGTGCTTGAAAGCAGACACGTACGCCTCTCACGAAACGTGCATGGATTTATCCATAATGATGTACCTTCGGCCCTCACTGGCAGCAGCGGATTCTCCACGGATGGTGAACGTCTTCTCGTCTCTACGGCCAGCAAAGCTGCGATCGAGCCGGGGAATGTACAGTGCAGGCCACGTTGGAGTGCGTGGAGCGAGCGCGTTGATTGACGCTGGTCGAACGCCCGAACGGGCATGGGGAACCTCGACCGGTCGCCCAGGCATGGCCCGGGGGTTTTTGCAGGACGATTTGCGTGCCAATTTCAGTGCGGGCGATTCATGTCATGCCGCGGGGTCGGAGCAGAATATTCCCACTGTCTGGGATGGCCTTAGCGGAAACGAAGTGATG
This sequence comes from Eptatretus burgeri, assembly GCF_056783735.1. Taxonomy (NCBI): domain Eukaryota; kingdom Metazoa; phylum Chordata; class Myxini; order Myxiniformes; family Myxinidae; genus Eptatretus; species Eptatretus burgeri. The sequence goes on from NC_140972.1 coordinate 98,342,865, forward strand.
CGGTTTCCGGCCAAAGCTGACGGGCCATGCGAGGGGTCGGGGCCAATCGGAGCGCCCGATTCAGGTGATGACGTTTCGATTAGGCATGCCCCCCCTCCCACACGTCAGGCCCCATAAAGGTTGGAGCAGTACCTCCGCATTACTCTTGCTCTTTTTCTCTTTCTCCGCCTCTTTCCTCGCCTCGCCTCGTCGACACCGCCAGGACCAGCCTCCTGCTGTCTGGACTCTGCCTCCTCATCTCCGCCCACATGACATCGACCCCACCTGCCTACCTGGTCCCGCCTTCCACTCCATCCTCGCACTCTGAACTCTGCCCCTTCTTGATTCAAGCTCCTCCTTTCCGAACACAGTCTCCACACGTGTGGCTGAAGCCAGAGACGACGCGCCCACTGTCAGGTACCGCACTACGGACACACACACACACACACACACACACACACACACACACACACACACACACACACACACACACACAACCCGATGAAGAAGAGTTAATAAGAACAAAAAGGAAGAGGAGATGATAGTAACGGTCTCGCAATACCTTGCACGATTGACGGACCCTACCACCAGTATGTTTTGGGGGGATGCTCGCTGGACGATCCCTCCCTGACAGCTGGCGCATCGCCTCCTGCTTCGTGGAATTTCGTGCAGCGAAGCGTCGATCCAGAGAAAGGGGCGCGACCATCAGGCGTGAAGGAGGGACTTTGGGTGGAGCCATCAGCGAGTGGGTGGGGAAAGGTGGAGTCAGAAGCAAATGGGTGCAATGCCAGCATCAGGTGGGTGAGCGGAACCAGTGGCGAGCCGGCGAAGAAGGGCGGAGCCAGCTGCCAAAGGCAAAAATGAATCCCAGGCCAGATAGTGCAGGACGAGCAGACAGGAACGGAGAACAGGAATGGAACCAGCAGAGAGAAACTAGCAGACAGGAACCAGCAGACAGGGAATGAATAGACGGCCCTGCGACCTGTCCTTAAATAGACCCTGTGGTGCAGGGCAGGGGCGACGACCCGAAGCGAGGTGTCATCACCCGAATCGGGCGCCCAGCACACGGCCCAGCCGTGATGGCCAGAAGTGGCTTCACTTTACATCCCGCAAGACGATTCCAAGCTGTGGAATCGTCTTGCTCCGAACACCGTGACACGAATCGCCCTGCACCGAACTCCCGGGTCATCCCCCGGCAACCAGCGGTCAGTGTCGGTCAATGCGCAACCTGTCCGCACGCCATGCGGCCCGAGCGATCCGGGCCATACAGCACGCCTCTGCCTGGCACAGCCCCGCCAAGTGGAGGGCGAGAAGATGTCTGCCGTCTGCAGGAGACATCCGTCGTCATGCTGGTGAGCGAAGACCGATGGTAAGATGCTATTGTAAACCCATGCGCAGACCCGAACAACGTGTGCTATTCGTGCCCCACTCTGTGTGTAATAATAAATTATCACGGGGCTGCGCACGGGTCCACCGGCCATCGAGCATCCGGTTATTTATTACAAGCTGCGCCCGTCTGCTCTGATCTGTGTCAGGAATTGAAGGAAAAGATTGGACATAATTATGAGATGGAGATTTGGGTTGAAAAAGAGGATATAGAAAAAGAGGACTCAGAAATGGGTTGAAAAGAACACGCCGCATGTGTCCTGTATGGTGGGGCCGAGGTTGTTTATCTGCTTCTACTGTTGGTCTTCTGCACAGTGAGTGGAGATTATTGCTGCGCTGCACGTGTTCCATGCAGCATTGGCGTTTATTGTTTGCTTCTTTTGGTCTTCTGCAAGGACGCATTCTTACGTGAAGGGCGTGGCCACGGTTTTTGCTGGCTGCCGCTGCTTAGATTTATCTCAGGAATAAGAGAAAAAGAGTAGGAATGAAGTTAGAGATATAATCATACCTAACTATGAGATCCACACAACGCACTATCCCTTTTGACCCACTAGACAAGAGGGAAGGGTCTAGCTGTAAGTATATTAATGAAATAACTGTCTGGGGACCACTGTATGTTGGATGTCATTGCCTTGGAGAGATGCGGTTCCCAGAACCGCAACAATATTATGGTATTATAATCATTAGTGCTGTTACTTTTAATTTGAGAAGCGGCCTTGGAAGAACACCACCATTAGCTCTCTTCATATGGATATACACTTTAACATGGACTTCCCCCAAGGCGGAACACCCCCTTGGGGAGGGGAGCAAGTGAAACCGCATCAACCTCCTTCGTGCGTAAGCCTGGTGTTGGCTTAGTGGCTCAGCTGGCTGGCTTGGGATCCTTACATGGGATCATTGGTCCTGATTTCAAGCCCTGTTGGAGGCTGAATTAACACCAGGTGGGGTTGACTCAGCCTGTCAACCTTCCAAGGTTAGCATAATGAGTACTGTAAAGGATTCGGCGGTGGCGGGATTTGCACCCTACTCTTGACAGCACTGCCGTCTTCAGGGTTATAACGCCAGCCGGCTCGGCACAGGTCTCAGGTTACGCGCCTCAGATCACGATACCAAAATACACCTGTGCCTTGCCAATCAGGGAAATAGACCCTGGCTACAGACTGGCTTTGTCAGAGATCGAGCGAAGTCTGCCAGTCCGTAGCCCATTTGGGTTTTATATACAAATCGAGCAAATTGTTCCTCAGCATGGCACAAATAAACTGAAGGCGGAAACTTTCATATGAATCAGCCAGATTTATTGGGGACAGATCGGGGAATACGACACAAGCAAAACATTCACGACAATGTTATAATCAATCTATAACCCGCTCTTAACTAGGGAGCTATGGATTACGGGTTTTGAAGGGAACCCTAGCGAGATAAACCTTAGACAACATGCAGACAACATGCGGACAAGACACAGAGTACTTGGTGATGCCTCATGGACGAGAAGAAAAGTGTCAAAGGGAGGAATGCGGTTCGTGACAAGCCGATGTCATCGGATTCGAGCACCCAGCTCGAGCATGCAGCGTGGCAAAATGGCGCTCGTCCTCCTTCTCCCGGCACCGCTTGCGCACCAGCGTCAGCGCGTTCAGCCCCCGTAAAGTTGACGACACAAGAGCAAAAGATCCACGGTGTGCTCCAGCTGGCTTTTCACAAGGTCCAGCATACAAATCCAGGCCTGGCCTGCTCACCAGATTAGGCCAAATTGGGGTGTTGGGCTCCGCAGGTGGATCGACGGGATTACAAGACGTGTCTAGCCGTGCAGCGAGTCGGGACAGTCAGAGGCTCTGTCACTGGACTCCGGATGAACCTGTTGATGACCTCCTCATAAAAGTCGATCGCCGACTCCCCTCATGCAGTTCCTCTTGCCTTTCTCACGAAAGCCGATCACAAAAACCCTCATGCAGTTCCTATTGCCTTTCGGGGCGGCCTTTTCACGAAAGCCGATCGCAAAAATCCTCATGCAGTTCCTCTTACTGCCGATCGGCCGACTGACACAGCCGTCCCTTATATCGCAGATCGGGACTCGACACTCAGGCAGTTACTCTTGCCTTTCGGGGCGGCCTTTTCACGAAAGCTGATCGCAAAAACCCTCATACAGTTCCTCTTACTGCCAATCGCCCAACTGACACAGCCGTCCCTTATATTGCAGATTGCGACTCGACACTCAGGCAGTTACTCTCTTGCTTCTTGGGGCTCGCTTTTTTGGACACTCCCCCGGGGACCCGTGATTGGTCCATCGCTCGAGATTGCAGCTGCCCTCCACCAATCGGCTGCCGACACGTCTCGCCGATCGACACTCTCAGAGCGCTGGGCGGGGCAGGTTCGGAGAGGGGAAGGAAAATAAGCAAGGCGCCTCCCGGTCCACCACCACTGTACGAACACTGGACAGCCGGCTGCACCTCCCGACACACATGTAATGTCCAATTACTGAACAACCTGACTAAACATGCATTTAAGGGGGGATCTGGGCTAATCCTATATTTAATAACACACTAAGTGCCATTTCCGCAACAGTACCACTGTACTGGTTTAGGGGCACAGCATCAGTGGCACATTCACACCTCAATGGAATGATCACTGCCAAGCTGCCATATGCAAGAAGAAGAAAAACAGTCAGACAGTCAGATAAACAGACCTCAAATTGTGTATTTAGAAAGATAGATTTGTTTTGGCCAAAATAGAAAACAGGAATGAACCTGTCTTTTTTATGATGCACTAAAATGATGCAACCCAAAGTGATCAAATATATAAAACCAGCTTTATTAAGTAGAGTATGCCCAAATCTTTGGCAGTGAGCAGCCTCGAGAATGTACATGTCTGTTACAAGCAGGGTGATTAATCAATGTATGTGATGAATCAATCCGTGGTTATCATATATTAATTTTTAGTTCAGTAGTTATAATCGCATTAAATTTGTTTTTACTTCGGCGGTTATAATCACATTCTATTTATTTTTAGTTCAGCGGTTATGATCACATTATATTTATCTTTAGTTCAGTGGTTATAATCACATTATAAATATTTTTAGTTCAGTGGGTATAATCACATTATATTTATTTTTAGTTCAGTGGTTATAATCACATTCATTTATTTTCAGTTTCGTGGTTATGATCACATTTTGTTTATTTTTAGTTCAGTGGTTATGATCACATTATATTTATTATTAGTTCAGTGGTTATAATCATGTAATATTTATTTTTAGTTCAGTGGTTATAATCATGTAATATTTATTTTTAGTTCAGTGGTCATTATCACATTATATTTATTTTTAGTTCAGTGGTTATAATCACTTTATATTTATTTTTATTTCAGTGGTTATGATCACGTAATATTTATTTTTAGTCAGTGGTTATAATCACATTATATTTATTTTAAGTTCAGTGGTTATAATCACTTAATATTTATTTTTAGTTCAGTGGTTATGATTGCAATATATTTACTTTTAGTTCAGTGGTTATAATCACATTATATTTATTTTTAGTTCAGTGAATATAATCACATTATATTTATTTTTAGTTCAGTGGTTATGATCACATTATATTTATTTTTAGTTCAGTGAATATAATCACATTATATTTATTTTTAGTTCAGTGGTTATAATCACATTATATTTATTTTTAGTTCAGTGGTTATAATCACATTATATTTATTTTTAGTTCAGTGAATATAATCACATTATATTTATTTTTAGTTCAGTGGTTATGATCACATTGTTTTTATTTTCAGTTTGGTGGTTGTAACCATACTCTATTTAATTTTAGTTCAGTGGTTATAATCACATTCACTTATTTTCAGTTCCATGGTTTTGATCACATGATGTTTATTTTTAGGTCAGTAGTTATAATCACATTACATTATTTTTAGTTCAGTAGTTATAATCACATTATATTTGTTTTAAGTTCAGTGGTTATAATCACATTATATTTATTTTTAGTTCCATGGTTATAAACACATTCTATTTGTTTTTAGTTCAGTGGTTATAATCACATTACATTTATTTTTAATTCTGTAGTTATAATCACATTCTATTTGTTTTAAGTTCAGTGGTTATAATCACATTACATTTATTTTTAATTCTGTAGTTATAATCACATAATATTTAGTTTTTAGTGCGGTGGTTATAATCACATTATATTTAAGTTCAGTGGTTATAATCACTTTATATTTATTTTTAGTTCAGTGGTTAAATCACATATTTATTTTTAGTTCAGTGGTTATGATCACACTATATTTATTTTTAGTTCAGTGGTTAAAATCACGTATTTATTTTTAGTTCAGTGGTTATGATCACAATATATTCATTTTTAGTTCAGTGGTTATAATCACATTATGTTTATTTTTAGTTCAGTGGTTATGATCACATTATATTTATTTTTAGTTGAGTGGTTATAATCATATTTCTTTATTTTCAGTTTCGTGGTTATGATCACATTATGTTTATTTTTTGTTCAGTGGTTATAATCACATTCATTCATTTTCAGTTTCATGGTTTTTATCACATTATGTTTATTTTTAGGTCAGTGGTTATAATCACATTACATTTATTTTTAGTTCAGTAGTTATAATCACATTTGTTTGTTTTAAGTTCAGTGGTTATAATCACATTATATTTATTTTTAGTTTGGTGGTTATAATCACATTCTATTTGTTTTTAGTTCAGTGGTTATAATCACATTACATTTATTTTTAGTTCAGTCGTGATAATCACATTCTATTCGTTTTAAGTTCAGTGGTTATAATCACATTCTATTTATTTTTAGTTCAGTGGTTAAAATCACATATTTATTTTTAGTTCAGTGGTTATGATCACAATATATTCATTTTTAGTTCAGTGGGTATAATCACATTATGTTTATTTTTTGTTCAGTGGTTATGATCACATTATATTTATTTTTAATTCAGTGGTTATAATCATATTTCTTTATTTTCAGTTTTGTGGTTATGATCACATTATGTTTATTTTTTGTTCAGTGGTTATAATCACATTCATTTATTTTCAGTTTCGTGGTTTTTATCACATTATGTTTATTTTTAGGTCAGTGGTTATAATCACATTACATTTATTTTTAGTTCAGTAGTTATCACATTTGTTTGTTTTACGTTCAGTGGTTATAATCACATTATATTCATTTTTAGTTCGGTGGTTATAATCACATTCTATTTGTTTTTAGTTCGGTGGTTATAATCACATTATATTAAAGTTCAGTGGTTGTACTCACTTTATATTTATTTTTAGTTCAGTGGTTAAATCACATATTTATTTTTAGTTCAGTGGTTATGATCACAATATATTTATTTTTAGTTCAGTGGTTATAATCACATTATGTTTCTTTTTCGTTCAGTGGTTATAATCACATTCATTTATTTTCAGTTTCGTGGTTATAATCACATTATGTTTATTTTTAGTTCAGTGGTTATGATCACACTATATTTATTTTTAGTTCAGTGGTTATAATCACATTATGTTTCTTTTTCGTTCAGTGGTTATAATCACATTCATTTATTTTCAGTTTCGTGGTTATGATCACATTATGTTTATTTTTAGTTCAGTGGTTATGATCACACTATATTTATTTTTAGTTCAGTGGTTATAATCATATTTATTTATTTTCAGTTTCATGGTTATGATCACATTATTTTTATTTTTTGTTCAGTGGTTATAATCACATTCATTTCTTTTCAGTTTTGTGGTTATGATCACATTATGTTTATTTTTAGTTCAGTGGTTATAATCACATTATATTTATTTTTAGTTCAGTGGTTATAATCATATTTATTTATTTTCAGTTTCGTGGTTATGATCACATTATGTTTATTTTTAGTTCAGTGGTTATAATCACATTTATTTATTTTCAGTTTTGTGGTTATGATCACATTATGTTTATTTTTAGTTCAGTGGTTATGATCACATTATATTTATTTTTAGTTCAGTGGTTATAATCATATTTATTTATTTTCAGTTTCGTGGTTATGATCACATTATGTTTATTTTTTAGTTCAGTGGTTATAATCACATTCATTTATTTTCAGTTTTGTGGTTATGATCACATTATGTTTATTTTTTAGTTCATTGATTATAATCATATTTATTTATTTTCAGTTTCATGGTTATGATCACGTTATGTTTATTTTTAGTTCAGTGGTTATAATCACATCCTATTTATTTTAGTGTATTGAGAGTCAGATCTGTATTTTCAGCTTGGCATCACAATCTGCTTTGTGATGCTTTTGAAGGCAATGTACAATCGGAAATGCTGTTTGATGGGGCGACATATTACTGTTTGTAATATGAATGAAATGGAAATGTTGAATAAAAAAGGTATTGAAGATAGCAATTAAGCATTATCTGAATCTATTCGATATGCGAAATGGGATTGAATGAGACTCACCATTATTGAGGCGGAGTTTTGGTGAAGAAGATAAAGGAGGCAGAATTTTTGTTTTGATGTAAATGTGTGTGGTTTAGATTTGTGGTGATTGAGAATCAACCTTGTGGAGTGGGATAAGTGGGAGTGGGATAAGTGGTTTACTTTGTAGGGAGTATTTGTCAGGAGTGGGATAAGTGGTTTACTCTATGATCCATTTTTTGTACAGGCTCTATTTTTAATTTGACATGTGATGACAAGCTGTAAAAGCGTTCTATAATTATTCTTAATTTGCTGTATTCCTTTAATGAATTTAAGGTTGGGGTACAAAATTTGAAACAATGGAAGACTAAAAATATTCAGATTTTTAATTACGAAAATATGTTTAGGGTAGGGTAAGAATACTGATTCTGGCTCACTTTTCCCCATGTAAATGAATGGGGGATTTTCAGCGATTTATATTTTTTTTCCCTAAAAATAAATCCCCTTTTTATCCCAAGGTATATTTATTTGTCTCCCCTTTTAACTTGGAGGTTGAACCTCATTGAATTGAACACCTGGGGGTTGAACAGCTCACTCATTGAACCTAAAAGATTTGTTCATTCTCAAATTCCTTCAATAGTTTAATTTTCTTTGCACAATAATCCCCATCTAAAATATTGACAAACAAAACATTTGAATCTTTATATTTTTTAAGATACCCCTTTTGTGCCATTACGAAATGATAAACTTCTCTTAATGCTCTCATCTGACCACCTCCTGAGCCACATATCATTTTGAGATTATAGTAAATTGTTTTTTCATTGTTCAATTGATAACCATCAAAGTTTTCAGTCCATTCAAGGATATTCATTTTTTTTCTTTACATCCTCTAACTTACTAGTTTTTAAATTAATTCGCTTATTTGTTTTATTTACCTTTGTTTTAGTTATTTTTTCAATAAGACTTATTTGATATTTTTCACATTCATTATGTTTTCCATTTATATACCAAGACTGAGATTTTCTCCACTCTTTAGTTTGATTAATACTTGGTTTAACCATTTATATATTGTGAAAAAACGCGGGTGTAGCCCTTAAAAACCCTAACCCATCTTCCCATCGTTAAAACATAATCTATTTTATACACTCTATCATACAATATCCATATGGAACACAATCTATTCCATTATCTAAAATAAATCTCTTATCATCAAAGGCTCCTAATGCCTTTTTATTTACTTCTTCACTATATATGTTATGTTTATAACTTCTTATTGTATTCATTTTCCTATATTCTTTCTTATTCATCAAACAATTATAATAATTTCTAAAAGTTATTGATTTCTTTATTACATATTTCTTTATTCCCTTTAACCTCTTATCAATCTGTTCACCATACTTATAAGCATATGCCTTTGCTCTCAATCCAATAAACTCACTCATTACTTTTCCACCCAACTCATCCTTAAACTTACCAATAACCTTTTCATTCTTTTTGGAAAATAACTCACTCTTCTTGCTGAAATTACTTGTATCATATACTCCAATATTTTTCTTCATATCTTCATAAACATCATCAGTTTTTATATCTAGGATAAAACTATCAGTATCCATATACAACAATGAAACATTTTCACCATACTCTTTCTTTAAGTCATTATACAAATAATCATACATCAATATCTTTGATAAATCAAGAACTGCTGTTCCAATATAAATTGGTTTATCCATTACAATACTTTCCTTTTTCATATGAATTGCAGAAAAGTTCTCTGAAAAAACCTCTTCTCTCTCAAAACTTGGTTTATTTATCAATCTCGAAGCTTCTTTCCAAGATGTTGCGAATCTAATGTTTTGCCTGTTTCTAACATTTTCCATAGTCTTTCCAAATACAGCATTATTCATTAATTTATAAAAGTCCCCTTCAAATTTTACTTTTGTATTTGCTCTCATATCTGTATTAAATTGAATATACTTTTTCACCCAAGGACTTTGTTTAAATTTTAAAACTCTATGAATTTTAGCTACTCTCAATCCTTCTCTCAAAAACTGTTTTAAGCTTCTCTGATGTAAAACATATCCCTCTTATCATAGAATGTTGTTAATAACTTTTCTGTTGATTTGCCTTTAATATTAAAACTTTTATGATAATCACTTAACCATTCTTTCTTTGGAGTTTCTTTCTCACATGCAAAAGGAAGATCTTTATGCTTATTATGAAGATCACTCGGTACCTCAAATCAACTTCAAAATAATAACCTTCTTCTTCGTCATTCAATTCCTCTTGAGAAGAAATAACAATATTCATCAAAGCCTTTTCATAATCCTTTTCTTCCACCCACTCTAATTTACCATAAGGCAGAGATTGAGACATTGCCCATCCATACAAATTATTAGCATCAAAATACATCAAATAATTACTATCTTTTTCACTATCATAATTTGGAAGATATTTATTATTTGCTTTAGCATATCTTTTTTAACATACTTGTGATATTCCACCTCTCTTGGACTTCTCAATCATCAAAAACATATCAACATCACTGATTAAATCTATATCTTGTTTTGTCATTTTCAACATTGCACTCCAAGCTAAACCAGGAGCTGTGAAATAGTGGGCAGGGTCTAATCCATAACAATTTTTATTATGACAGAGTGTTCTAAAAGCCTCAAACACATCAGCTAACAATAAAACATCTGTTTTTAGATATAAATCATGATATTCTCCAAGGTTCTTTATCTTAAATATTTTCCATATTTCTTGTGCGTGTTTATATTCCTTATCACTTATCTCTTCTTCATAAAGGTTATTATAGAAACTTTCTTTTGAAGGAAGTTGTGTTTCTTTAAATCTCATAAATGAATCCATATAATCATAAGGATAAATTCCCTTACTTGTAAGAATTTTCTCTTTACTTTGAATTTCATTCCTTGTTTGAATTTCCTCTCTCGTAAGAATTCCTTCTTTAATCAGAATTTCATCTTTAATCTGAATTTCCTCTTAGTTCGAATTTTCTTTATAATTAGAATTTCATCTTCAGTTAGAATTTCCTCTTTACTTTGAATTCTCTTTAATCTGAATTTCTCTTTAGTGAGAATTTCTCTGGAAAGAATGAATTAAGATTTGGAAAAGAGTCTGTGGAGCTTAGATTTGATGCGAGGTAGGCTAGTGGTGTTCCCATAAACTTGTAAGAATCTAAAACCTAATACGAGTTATAGGTTTTGTGAATATCATTTTTGAAAATGAAATATACTTTTGACTTGTGTTTGTTATAGCAGAAATATTCCTGGTGTTTTTGAAAGTTCATTTATAAATAGATGTGTATCATAGTTGGCGCTGTTGTGAAGAAAGACTGGAATAAAAGAAGGTAATTTATAATTAAGATTACAACAGGAATGAGCGGGACCTCTATATTTACCAGTAAGATGACAATGGTCTCTAACTTTAGACTCCTTAATTTCCCCCTCACAAATATGGCAGATATTGTTCATTCTAAATTCTAATTTTTCTTCTTTGGTTAATTTCATCGGTTCATTTGTTTCTTTCATTAATTTAGTGAGTCTTATACAATCCTTTTCTAATCGTTTTACAAACTCTTGTGAAGCATTTTTTCCACGATAATGTTCAAGTTTGTTATACTTTTCTCCAACAGATGATTTGATATAATAACAGAAACCACAAGGAATATGTTTTTGATATTTATTTGTATATGGTTCTTTTGGATTAGGAGAAGCAGTATTTATCTTTTTTAAGGATACATTCAAAATCAGCGTATATCACAAATGGGTGCATGATAGATTTATTATAATCTTCAAAATAAATCTTTTCACCAGGTTTAGGCATTGTAATTACAGCTGATTTATGATTACTACAATATTTTGAATGTTGTTCTAATCGTTCTTTTGTATGAAATGAATTAAGACATCGCTTACAAGGATATATTTTGTTTGCTGTTCTGAATACCTGAGAAGAGATTAATCTTGATAAATTATTGATGTATGTGTAATGTGAATTCTTTCCAACACTAAAATATAAAAGGTCAATGTGTGTTTCTTCATTTTTATAGTTGTTTGAAATTTTTAATATTTGAACTTTGTTTGTATCCGTTAATCCATATACATTAATAGAAAGATTATTCTTTTTCTCAAATTTAGGAATATCTGTTAATGGCATTGGGAATTTAAAATCTTTAATGTCCAAGGTATTCTCATATTTCATATATTGTTTTACTCTTTCTGAATTACATTTTGGTGGATGTAAGTGAGCAAGAACAGACCAGAGAAAACATTTATTATCATTGTTCTTAATATTAACAACTGCCTTCTTTAGTTTTATTTCTTTTGGTAATTCAATATAAGAAGAAGCTTTAAGAGGGTTTGATTTTAGAATGTGTATATCTAAAAGATGATTTTTTTAATATTGAATCCACTTCCTACCACTGTATTATCAACATCCTCCTCTTGTCTTGATAGTTCTTCATAAACTCCACTATTCAAAAAAATCTTGAAATGATGTTATAAAATGAAGATCTGTTCTCATATAAGGAGTTTGTTCTTCATCTTGTCTTTTCATATTCATTTTCACTCCCATATAAAACTTTAAAGTTTTTATTTCTTTTAATATCTTTTAATAAATTTTTCAACATCGGGTTTCACTATTTCAATTGATTCAGCTATTGATGATGGACCGGGTTCTCCAAATTGAAAAATCCTTATTTTTATATGCCCTTTAAATACCTCATCCGTGTTTTTAATATAATAGTCTCCCTTTACTTTAAACTCATTTTTCTTGTGTTTTTGTGATTGAAGATGTTGATTATAACTACTCTTCAAAACATCCTTTGAACAGATATCACAATGTTTTCTTTCCAACTCAAGAGGAGATATTTGATGAAATAGATTAAATGTGTGTTTGTTGGTTCGGAGGTGTTTTCTATAATGTTTATATTCGTGATTACAAACATCGCAGTACGTTGTATTCACCATATTTATAGAATAAAACTTTGCTTAAACTAAAATTTTCTTGATGAAAATTTCGTTTAATTTATAGGTGAATCTGTGCTTAAAAACATTTTATCCTCCAACTTTTTCACTTAATAAATACAATGTTTCAAGACACAAAAGACAAGTTTCAATCAATCTCTTCATCTGTTAAAGATACTGAGAAATATGTCAAGGATGTAAAATTGAACAAAGATAAATATAACAACTATTGGATAAAAACTATTATGGTAAATAATATGAGTTCTTCAATTTCCTTCAGTGGAAGGGCTTTTAGTATACCTGGTAGAACATCAATTAAAGTATCTCCTCTCCTTCTAGTAATATATTCAAAACTAGAAAAAGCAATGAAACAAGAAAAGTATCAAAGAACAAAAACCTTATGGATGAAGCTTTAGAAAGAAAAGATAAGACCATCTGTAATATGCAAGGAGAAATTTGTATTTTTTTCAACAACCCTAAAGATGTAAATCTTGATGAAATAAAGGATGTTAATATATCAGGTGAAATGACATTTCGTTCAATAGTAGTTAACGATAATTTTAAAATTACCTTTAATATAAAAAATGTTGTCGTTGAATCTGATAATGAAAAAAAGTATATCGATATCGATGGTAATATACAACTGAAAGTATAGATGAATTTCAGTTTAATGAAAGTTTTACTTTATAAATATGCTAGACTTTCCTGATTCTCCATATGACAAATTTGAGAATTGTCCTGCGTGTGAAAGACAGGGATTAAACACAGAGTCAAAAGCCTATAAACAATGTATATTCTGTGATTATCTTCTAATTAATGATAATAAAAAATATAAAAAGGAAAATAATTCTTTTAGATTTACACCAAAAATGAATTACTTTACAAGATTGATTAGAGAAATGAATGTAAAGTATGAGGATGATAACACACCTTTCCTTACAAGGGAAGAAACTGAACGTATAAGAGAAATGTTCAAAGGATTGTTGTTGTATATTATTCATGGATGTAATTTTCAGGGAAATATCAACACAAGATATTGTATAAATAAAATAATGGATTATCTTGAAATTAAACCTGAACTTAGGATAAAATATAGAGTTTCTAAAAAAGCCAATAATAAATTAAATAACCTGTTTTTCAAATATATAAATGAATGATTTTTTACCTATTTGGGAAAATAAGATAAAATTTAACAACCATAAAAATCTCCCAAATTCATTAAGATGTCTCATAGTTGGTTCAAGTGGATGTGGAAAAACCTGCTTACTTTTAAAAATGCTCCTCACTCCCAACTTTTTAGATTATGATAATTTAATAATTTTCACAAAGTCGAGTTTTCAACCAGAGTATCAACTACTCTCACAAGGTTTTAATGCTGGTCTTCAAAAAGAAGATATAATAGGTTTATTTAAACGTCAAAAAAACCTAAATGATTATAACATTGAAGATATAATTCAACTATTTTGTGATACACAGAGATGTAAAAGAAATCAAATCTTATAACTTGTATTCTTAGTGATAATACGGATGATATACCGTCTCCCCAAGATTTGGATAAATCAAAAAGAACCTGGTTATCTTTGATGAGTGTGTTAATGAGAGAAACCAAACGGTAATGGACAGCTACTACACAAGAGGGAGACATTCTTCTTGTAATTGTATTTATCTTAGTCAATCGTACTTTCAACTTGCTCGCGCTTCCATCAGAAACAATTCTAAAACTTTTATTTTATACAAGTTAAATTCAATAGATATCAATAATTTTTGGAGAGATAATTGTTCTACATTATGTAGTAAAAAGAAATTTGAGGATTATATGAAGCACACGACTGAAAAATATAAATATATTGTTGTGAAACAAGATGAGATATTAAGGGATATATTTTTTGTTTTATAAACAATTACATATATAAATGACAACTATTATTATAAATCTTGTGGGTAAATCTGCTTCTGGAAAAACTTTCATAAATCAAGATTCTTGTGTAGTACAAATGAGAATATTGTAAATTTACTTAAAAACACCCCGTGATACGCATTGTATCAACAACAACTAGAGCAATAAGACCTGGAGAAGTAAAAGGTGAAGATTATCACTATATTTCAGTGGAGGAACATATGCGATTGAGGAATGAAGGACAAATATTTGAGGAGGTTTCTCTTGGTACAACAAAATATTCACATTGTAAGAGTGAGTTAAAGAAACTAAAATCTGGTGGTGTTGGGATATTAGAAACTAATCCAGAAGGAACGAGACAAATTATTAAATATCTGAGCGGAGTGAAGATTTTATCATTCGGTTTTGATGTTGATGAAGAAACTCAACACAAACGTATGAAAAGCAGAGATGCAAGGATTAGTGAAGAAGAAATTACAACTCGCATTAATGTTAATAAAGAATTTGATGAAATATTTAAAGAAAAGGATTTATTTGAACACATCTACTTGAATGATGAAGAAAAGGAAAATTTCCCTGTTGATCTTTACAATTCATTAAATGATATTTTACAATAAATAAATGGATACAAAAGAAAGAGCAAGAAGATTTAAGGAACATCAAGAGTTGGTTTCAAAAGTTGTAAAACAACAGGAAGACATAAAGAAGAAACGCAGACAGAAACTAACGGGCGAAGAAGCATTTGAAAAAAAACAAGAGAAATTTTTTAAACCACTTTTAAAAACTTCCCAAGAAAAAATGAAAGATGTTTCCACAGTTCCCACAGTAGAATATACTCCTACAAAGCTTCAAATGTTAAAAGATTTCAGTCAAATGACGGAGGAAGAATTAGAGCATTTAGGAGAATTAGAATATGATGATGAAGGTTTATTTCAACAACTGGAAGAGATTAATCAACCCCCTGATTATATTGTGAATGCTGTTCAAAACAATGAATATTCAGCGGATTCAAAAACCAAAGCAGGACTCATTCCAACAGAACAACCAGCAATATTTCATCTTGTTCAAGAAAAGGTATTGATATTTAATGATGAATTAAGGTTCTTAAGTTCTGCTCAACCCCCTGTTAAACTAACTCCGAGATTAATGTTTCTTCTCACAAAAGATGGAAGACAAGGTTCAACTGTGAGGGATGAATCAAAGTATATTGATAAACCATTGGATATGGAAAATAATGATGATAGAGTATATATTGATTTGCTGAACACTCTAAATTATAAGGTTATTCTTTCTGGTAAAAGTAGGAAGAATGAGAAGGAGAAACACATTATTCAGGCTTTAAGTATCCTTGGTTCAGGTATTAGTTTTCTTCCAAATGACCCATCGCAATTAGTTAATAGACTGTTATTGTTGTTCGGCAGTAAGAAGGCTGGAAATAACAATTGTTTTAATGAAGCATCAGCCATTTTAGACCAGTTGATGAACATGAAAATAATTAATAAATCTCAATATAAAGACATTTTATCTCATATTAAATAAGATGAGAAGCACAATCCTGAGTTTTAATTTCACAACAAGCGACCACACATCTTCATTCCCATACCCACTACAACTTGACACAACAAAAGAATATGAGGCATCTTTATTGTCCATGGAGACTTATAATACCTTATTTAATATAACCGAGAAAAATGACAAGTTTAGTTATAATCCGGGAAGTGGATACAAAACGATAACAGTCTCACCCGGAGCATACGAGATTTCTCAAATATCTTCCGAAATTGCTCGTCTTATGAAAGAACAGGGTGATGAACCAAAAAATATTGTTATAAACATTCAAAAACATACTTCAAAATCAACGATTAAAGTTAAAAATAACTACAAGGTTGATTTCACAATTGATAATTCATTTAGAGAGTTATTAGGTTTCTCCTCAAAAAAGATTGAAACTAATGGGACGTTTTACAGTGATAATGTCATTCAAATATCCTCAGGAATAAATTCGGTGTTAATTCACTGTGATTTGATTGATGGTGCTTATAATGATGGATTAAAAACAAATACAATATTTTCATTCAGCGCATACTCAACCCCAATTGGTTATAAATTCAATATGGAGCCTAAAAATTTGGTTTATCTACCTGTGTCAGGAAAACCATACACAGAGTAAATTTTAGGATAACCGACCAAGATAATCGTGTGATCTCTTTTAATGGAGAAGTTATATCCATCAGAATTCACCTACGTGAAGTTTTTCAATAAATAAATACGATGGTTATTGTGAGGAAGCACGAGTTGGGAAAATATAAAATAATTACAGGGGATGGGATGTTCCTTTCCCCGTACTACAAGGGTGAAGGTATGTATCTTGGTAGAGGATACTATAAACCTAAGAGACAAAGGGGTGTCGGACATCAATTTAGAGGAGATGGGATAATTGATACTCTCATGGGTATTGGTTCAACTATTCTTAAACATAAAGACCTAATTGGTTCAACTGCTTCTGCTGTGGGAAATGTAGCAGGTGCTGTAAAGAGTATAAAAGATGCTCAGAAAGAATCTCATAAATTACAAGCAATAAAAGAAATTAAGAAAGGTAAAACTCAGTTGTCCGCCGAAGAACGACAGAAAATAATTCAAATACTTGGATCAGGGTTTCAAAAGTTTTAACATCTTTTTTCCTAAATAAATACAAGTATGGAAGCAATTGATAGTATCTATGATTTGGATGATACTATTATTATCTCAAACTCCACTAAAAAGAAGATTACTTCAAGGTAAATGCAATAACTGGAACAGACTGGAATACAAATGGTACAAAAAGTTTTGAAATAAATAATCAACAAACCTATTTGAATCTCTCCGAAAGTTTCTTGTTGTGTAAATTTAAATTCACTAAGGCTGGGAATAACACAAACGCTACACTTGTAAATGATTTCTTCTGGAAAATGTTTGATAGTGTGCGATTGTATATTGGAACACAAGAAGTTGAAGCGGTTGATTATGTCTCTGCTGTATCTGAAATGATGAAATTTACACTCTATACATTCAGTGATAGAATGGGAAAGGGGTCTGTCGAAGGTTTTATTCCTGATATGTCAACGGGAACAAACACAGACCCTGGGTATACTCAAAGGAAAGGAATGTATAATGATGATACAAAAGCAGAAAATAGTTTTACTGTGGCAGTTCCTCTTAAAGGTATATTTGGATTTTGTGATTATGATAAAGTTCTGTATGGTCTTAAAATTAGATTTCAACTACAAAGGAATGATAATGAAAATAGATTGCTTTTTGGTGTTGGTAATGCTTTTGGTGATCAGAATAAATTTGTAATTGAGGAGATGAGTTGGTATATCAGTGAATATACTCCTAATCTTAAAACAGAAGAGATGTTGAATCGAAGACTTAACTCAAAAAAACCACTCAGTGTATCATACCTCAAAAGAAGATGTCAACACGTTAAACTCAATCAAACTACTTACACGTGGAATTTGGGTGTTCTGGAAGGAAAGCCACGATATCTGTGGATGATTTTTAAAAAAGCCAGATGGTGATACTGCGACTGATAAGAATAATGCATTGAGTGATAATGCTAAGGTGAAACAACTTCGCGTTTCTCTAGATGGAACATTTTATCCACGAGATAGATTGGAAATTAATTGGGAAAAAATGATTTTGCTGAAGCATACAAGTCTTACCAAAAGGTGTGTGAAAGTAATGGAAATAAAGAACCTATTTTGGATATGACAGCATTTAAAAGTTTGTATACAATCTATACGTTTGACCTGAGCGCTCAAAAAGAAACTATAAAGTCTAATCGAGTGGATACTTCCCTATACATTGAAAGAGGAGAGAGTGAAGAAGTTGATACATATTGTTTGCTTTTGGAAGAAACAGAATTGCAGATTAATACAGATAATGGTGTGATGATTAGTCTCACATAATTTTTTTGTTAAATAAATGAGTGGCAAAGTACCAACTGGGGTATATGTTAATCAAATCAATCTTCATAAACTATCATCTTGTGTTCAAAATCAAAAGCCTTGTACGATTAACGTTAATACAATTCAGAGAAAAGGAGCAGTAAGAATTGATGTTTTGCTCACAAGAGAACAGGTTAAAATCTTGAATGACACTGGCTCACTTAAAATTAAAATGACAAAACCAATGTTGAAAAAATATTCAATAAGAGAGACGAGTGGAGGATTTCTCCCATTTCTAATTCCTTTATTTGCTGGTTTAAGTGCGGTTGGAGCATTGACGGGTGGTATTTCAACAGCGGTCAAAACTGCCAACGAAAGGAAGGCTCAACTCCAGGCTCAAAAGAATTGGAAAGACATAACAAAGAGTTGGAGAAACAAATTAGTGGAAGTGGTGTAATTGTAGATTTTGCTGAAAAACTTGAAGGTCTGCCTGATAAAGCGAGATTGTTAGTTGGAGATATGCTTTCTTCTATAGCACAAGCAGGTGTAAAATTAACGAAAAGAGGTAATGGATTATATCTTTCTAATAAATAAATGAGCATTGATGAGTGGTTGAAAGAATTTGGAAAGAATACAACATCAAATTTACAACTTGTCAAATATTGTAAGAAATTAAAAATTCATAATGTGGTTATTTGTATGAGAGATGAATTAACAAATGTGTCGAAACATACAAAGAATATTATTATGAACTTAGAAGATAATGATGGGAACGGTTCTCATTGGGTTTGTATTTTTAATAGTCAAGACAAATATTATTTTGATAGTTTTGGTCTTCCACCACCTGTTGAAGTCATAAAATTCTTACAGAATGGTGTTTATCAAACATTTCAAGTCCAAGAATTAAATTCCAAGTGTTGTGGTCAATTATGTCTATATGTGTTATTTCAACTCAACAAAAATAAAAAATTTTATGATATTATTTTTAATCTAATATAAATGACTTATGTTGGTAAAGATGGTTCTATCTTTGGTGTATCTCAAGAACTGGATATTGATTTATCAAATTATTATACAAAGGCACAGGCTGAACGATATAAATATAATATAAACAAAAAATATTAACATGAAAAATGCTTATAAATTAAAAAATTATCCAAGCCCGACTGACGCGAATGACTTGGTGAGATTAAGCGATTTATCACAATATATATACTTAAATAAAACGGCTGTGTATTCTAAAGATACAGAAGTGTTGATATTATCTCCAGGTCATACAGAATTCACAGTTCGAATTAAAATAAATTTTTATAAAGAAGGGCGTATCGTTTGTATGAGAATAGAACAATGGGGGTATGATATGAATGATTTAGGGTATAATTGGTCATTTAAAATTAACCTCGAAGACCTGGAACAATTAAATCAGTCTCGTAAGGAAGAATATTATCCACTTGGTATCGAGAATGAGTTTTGTGGAGCCACGATTAGTAAACAACAAATAAAAGAATTTAATAAGGGTAAATATAATAATGGTTTTGCCCTTGTTTATCTCATGAAAACAGAAAAAACAGGATTATATATAATAAGTAAGGAAATACAAAATGATTTAACTATGGGAAGATGGGGAGGTGTTTCGTGCCATAATATTATTCTAACATATATTTCTAATACATAAATGACAGCAAGAAGGCTTCAAGAAAATTATCATTTCTGTGTTCAAGCATACCTTCAAGAAAAGGGTATTCGGTATTTTAATAAATATGTTCTACAACATAAGAATGAGGTATTTTCAATAAAAGATTGGCATTATGCTGATGTTGATAAACCAACAACTTTAGATTTAATTAGAATGTTAAATAATGAAAAAATTATAAGGTTAAGAAAAGGTAAGGCTCTTTTAGAAATTCAAAAGAAATTTTATTGGTATCCTGTTGTAAAAAAAATTATTTTGGATACAGGAATAACAAGAAATCCTGATGAATATATGTATAATATTCTATGGGGTGTAAACGATTCAAGTATAGTAAGGGATGAGGAAGGAGTTGAAGAAGAGAGGGGAAGAGGAGGAAAAGGAGGAGGAGGAGAGAGAGAGAGGAGGAAAGAGAGAAGAGAGAGAGGGAGGAAAGAGAGAGAATGAATACATATCAAAATATGGAAACCAGTGAGATTCAAAAAAGAATAGAGGTATTAAAGAAATTAACTTATCTCACCAGGGAGGAATACAAAGAATTAAAAAGTCTATTTGCAATACTTTCGACAAGACTATCGACATCGAGAAGACATGTATTTTAATTCAAGTTTTTTCTTAAATAAATGGAGGAGAGAGTGAAGGCATTTCTAAGGATTCTTTATGTTTTAAAAATTAAGATTCAAATGTGCATGTTGGAAACTAAAAAGGTTTTTGCACTCTGCAGAAATTTTTCTCATAAATAAATGAGTTATTGTCTCAAATGTAAAAGAAAACTAATACTAAAAATATTTCATATATTAAAAGTAAAAATAACAGGGTTATACAAAAAGGTATATGTTCGGTGTGTGGTTCAAAAAAAATCAATTTATCTCCAAACACAAACTCGGAGGAGATATACAAAAGTTTTTATCAGGAAGTAAATTTACAACTACTGGAATACCAGGGGAATTACATCTTCCAGGGTATTCTTTCTGTGGTCCAGGCACAAACTTGGATAAAAGATTAGATGAGGCAGACAATCCTAAATCCTGGAGTAAACCAATCAATAGAGTTGATGAAGTGTGCATGAGACACGATATTGATTATAGGAATACCACAACGTTGGAAGAAAAGCATGAAGCCGATAGAGAAATGTTATATAATTTGTCTCTGATACAAAATCCAACCTTGAAAGAAAAAGTTGATAGGTTCATCGTGAAGAAGATGATTAGTGCTAAATTGAAACTTGGACTTGGAAATTCAAAAAACTTATAGGCTCTAATGATGCCATTAAGACTGAAGAGCAATTAGCTGATGAATTACATAAACCAATATTCACAAAGTTTCAGAGAAGGAAAGTTTATTCCAAGGAAGTTGATTATATCTGGTCTGCTGATTTGATTGAACTCAATAATGATAAGGGTACAAGTATGCTTTAACCGTTATTGATTTGAGGAGTAGATATGCGTGGGTTGTCCCTTTAAAAAACAAAACAGGTAATACTCTTGTGTTAGCTTTTCAACAGATATTTAATAAAAGTAAGAGAAAACCTAAGAAATTGTGGACTGATGAGGGTAGAGAGTTTTATAACAAGACATTTATGAATTTTTTAAAAAATAACAGTATTACATTATACAGTACCTTTAATGAAGGGAAGGCAGTTGTTGTTGAACGTTTTAATCGTACCTTAAAAGAGAGACTATATAAAAAATTCACACAACTCGGTTCACAACAATGGTTATCTTTTATTCAGGATAGTGTGGATAAGTATAATGACACGATTCACACGTCAACGAATATGAAGCCATCAGAAACATTTACAAAATTAAAATATGAAAAAGAGATTAATGTCAGAAAACCTAAGTTCAAAGTTGGTGATATCGTAAGAATATATAGGTGGAAATCTCATTTTGAAAAGGGTTTTACTGAACGATGGACGAAAGAACTTTTTAAAATTGTTGATGTAATAGATACAGTTCCTTGGACTTATAAAATATATGATTTGTAAGGGGAAGAGATTTTAGGTTCATTTTATTCACAGGAATTACAAAAGACAAAACTAAGCATATAATACACCTTTGTGGACACTCGAGGGCCAAGTCCGAGGTGTATAACAGTATATAATGTGTGTCAAGGGGGACGTTCTTAGATCTGTGAACCCCAAACACAGAATCCTCAACTGAATAGTCAAGGTTTAACTTTTGTTTGTGTGTGTGTGTAATGGGAGCAATAGGTTGGCGCTTCACTCCCTCCTACTATACACCGTTGTGGACACTCGAGGGCCAAGTCCGAGGTGTATAACAGTATATAATGTGTGTCAAGGGGGACGTTCTTAGATCTGTGAACCCCAAACACAGAATCCTCAACTGAATAGTCAAGGCTTAACTTTTGTTTGTTGATGTGTATGTGTGTGTGTGTCCCAACCCTCACATTCAAAATCTCAACCCCAACCCTCACATTCAAAATCTCAACCCCAACTCAATCCTCGCCTAACACAATGTCTTTTTCAAAATGAGATTTCCACCTATATATATATATATATATATATATATTTTTACGTTTTTTTTTCTCTTCTTCCAATTCTGTCTTTTAAGGCTTTCAGGTTTGATGACGTAGAAAGGGGGAGTAAGCCTGCACTTTCTTCCCAGAACTTTCTTGATCTTGCTCCCATCAAGCACCATCCGACAAAGAACTACATCGATAGGTTTAGATCCCAAAGAGTGATAGCAACTCCAAAAGTCTCCAAAATATAAATAAATAAAATAATAATAATAATAAATAAATAAATAAATAAATAAAAGCCCTCAAAAAAGTTTCAAGTGTCCAACATAAACCCAACTTTCCAAGTCTTCAAGGTATAACCACATTCCCGTTGAGTTTCCAAGATACGTATCACATTGTGAGTTATCAATCCAGAACCCACATTTCAAGTATTCAAAGTAAAACCAACTTACAAAGTCTCTTAAGGATAACTCATTTACTGATTTTTTCAAAATTTGTGAGTCTCCAAGGTAGGCCCCATATTTAGAACCATCTTGGCAGAACCCTTTTCCTGAGTCTCCAAGGTAGTTATTTAAACCATCAAGGCAGAACTCATTTACTGATTTTTTCAAAATTTGTGAGTCTCCAAGGTAGGCCCCATATTTAGAACCATCTTGGCAGAACCCTTTTCCTGAGTCTCCAAGGTAGTTATTTAAACCATCAAGGCAGAACTCATTTACTGATTTTTTCAAAATTTGTGAGTCTCCAAGGTAAAACTTGTATTCTGGCTCATCAAGGTATAACTTGTTCAGTGGGTATTGTCTTGATAACTCACAATGAGTACTATTGCTGTAAAACTCTTTTTCAGGATTTTGCTGGTCTCCAAGGTATAACTCTTTGGTTGGGTCATCAAGGACGAACTCGTTCTGTGGGTCTTGGTCGCTCATAAGGTCTTCAACCAAGCCAACAATTTAAGCCCCAAGTTGTAGCAAAGCAGTATTTTCATTTTCGTATTTCAGACACAATTTCCTGTGAGAGAAAATAATAATGTATTAATTAAGTTATTTAATTATTAAATGAGTATGCTTCAATCAAAGTTTGAAAATAGGAAAATAAAAATCTTACCTCAATAGATAAGAGGTTTGAATCCAGTTCATCAACTTGAAGGTTTAGTTCCATAGAAGACAGAGAGTTCCAAGGAACACCAAAGTCATCCCACTCAAGGTCTTCAACCAAGCCAACAATTTCCCCCAAGTTGTAGCAAAAGCAGTATTTTCATTTCGTATTTCAGACACAATTTCCTGTGAGAGAAAATAATAATGTATTAATTAAGTTATTTAATTATTAAATGAGTATGCTTCAATCAAAGTTTGAAAATAGGAAAATAAAAAATCTTACCTCAATAGATAAGAGGTTTGAATCCAGTTCATCAACTTGAAGGTTTAGTTCCATAGAAGACAGACAGTTCGAGACAAGCACACAGAACACCATTGCCAGCAAGAACAAATGTTTAAAATGGAGCCTGGGTTTGAAGCTTTTATAGAGAAAGACTGGTGGGTGTGGTTTCCTTTGGAAATTCCCTGGGCAAGCCTAGGCAAGCCTTCATTGGGAAATTTTTCAAAACCATAACATCCTGTAATTTTCTAGTGATTTCTTTGTGAGTCAGAGATGAACTGGAAATGATGTAAGAGTGGGCGGGGCTTAGCAAAAGTAGGCGGAGCTTAGGAAAAGTGGGCGTGGCTTAGAAAAAATACCTTATGAAAAGTGGGCGGAGCTTAGCAAAAGTGGGCGGGGCTTAGGAAAAGTGGGCGTGGCTTAGAAAAAATACCTTATGAAAAGTGGGCGGAGCTTAGCAAAAGTGGGCGGAGCTTAGGAAAAGTGGGCGTGGCTTAGAAAAAATACCTTATGAAAAGTGGGCGGGGCTTAACAAAAGTGGGCGGGGCTTAAAGAAAAGTGGGCGTGGCTTAGAAAAATTACCTTATGAAAAGTGGGCGGGGCTTAACAAAAGTGGGCGGGGCTTAAAGAAAAGTGGGCGGGGCTTAACAAAAAATAACCTGTGGCTCAGGAGGTGGTCAAACAAGAGCATTAAGAGAAGTTTATCATTTCGTAATGGCACAAATGGGGTATCTTAAAAAATATAAAGATTCAAATGTTTTGTTTGTCAATATTTTAGATGGGGATTATTGTGCAAAGAAAATTAAACTATTGAAGGAATTTGAGAATGAACAAATCTTTATAGGTTCAATGAGTGAGCTGTTCAACCCCCAGGTGTTCAATTCAATGAGGTTCAACCTCCAAGTTAAAAGGGGAGACAAATAAATATACCTTGGGATAAAAAGGGGATTTATTTTTAGGGAAAAAAAATATAAATCGCTGAAAATCCCCCATTCATTTACATGGGGAAAAGTGAGCCAGAATCAGTATTCTTACCCTACTCACTATATTTATTTTTAGTTCAGTGGTTATAATCACATTATGTTTCTTTTTCGTTCAGTGGTTATAATCACATTCATTTATTTTCAGTTTCGTGGTTATGATCACATTATGTTTATTTTTAGTTCAGTGGTTATGATCACACTATATTTATTTTTAGTTCAGTGGTTATAATCATATTTATTTATTTTCAGTTTCATGGTTATGATCACATTATTTTTATTTTTTGTTCAGTGGTTATAATCACATTCATTTCTTTTCAGTTTTGTGGTTATGATCACATTATGTTTATTTTTAGTTCAGTGGTTATAATCACATTATATTTATTTTTAGTTCAGTGGTTATAATCATATTTATTTATTTTCAGTTTCGTGGTTATGATCACATTATGTTTATTTTTAGTTCAGTGGTTATAATCACATTTATTTATTTTCAGTTTTGTGGTTATGATCACATTATGTTTATTTTTAGTTCAGTGGTTATGATCACATTATATTTATTTTTAGTTCAGTGGTTATAATCATATTTATTTATTTATTATCAGTTTCGTGGTTATGATCACATTATGTTTATTTTTTAGTTCAGTGGTTATAATCACATTCATTTATTTTCAGTTTTGTGGTTATGATCACATTATGTTTATTTTTTAGTTCATTGATTATAATCATATTTATTTATTTTCAGTTTCATGGTTATGATCACGTTATGTTTATTTTTAGTTCAGTGGTTATAATCACATCCTATTTATTTTAGTGTATT
This sequence comes from Eptatretus burgeri, assembly GCF_056783735.1. NCBI lineage: Eukaryota > Metazoa > Chordata > Myxini > Myxiniformes > Myxinidae > Eptatretus > Eptatretus burgeri. The sequence goes on from NC_140972.1 coordinate 98,368,769, forward strand.
GAGAGTCAGATCTGTATTTTCAGCTTGGCATCACAATCTGCTTTGTGATGCTTTTGAAGGCAATGTACAATCGGAAATGCTGTTTGATGGGGCGACATATTACTGTTTGTAATATGAATGAAATGGAAATGTTGAATAAAAAAGGTATTGAAGATAGCAATTAAGCATTATCTGAATCTATTCGATATGCGAAATGGGATTGAATGAGACTCACCATTATTGAGGCGGAGTTTTGGTGAAGAAGATAAAGGAGGCAGAATTTTTGTTTTGATGTAAATGTGTGTGGTTTAGATTTGTGGTGATTGAGAATCAACCTTGTGGAGTGGGATAAGTGGGAGTGGGATAAGTGGTTTACTTTGTAGGGAGTATTTGTCAGGAGTGGGATAAGTGGTTTACTCTATGATCCATTTTTTGTACAGGCTCTATTTTTAATTTGACATGTGATGACAAGCTGTAAAAGCGTTCTATAATTATTCTTAATTTGCTGTATTCCTTTAATGAATTTAAGGTTGGGGTACAAAATTTGAAACAATGGAAGACTAAAAATATTCAGATTTTTAATTACGAAAATATGTTTTCACCTATTTTCTGGTATTTTATCTCCAGTTGTTACTGACTCTTGAAATTAACTCACCTTTGTACTTTTCCTGGTTCGTTTGACTGCTTAGAATATAATAAAGTCAAAAATTATTTTCTCTAAAATCATTTTGTATGTTTAACCCTTGAATCGGCATGAGTTTCGCGTTCAGCACTCTGGATAGTAAAAGGATGACGTTCAGGAGCACAGACAGCAGAAAGTTATGATAACAGTTTGAGAAGTGAAATCACTCTTGTGTTATATTTTATAATTTTTAAATGTGAAAGATAACAATGTAACTCGGTAATTAAATAGGTAGTTTCAAATCCAATGCTTGGCGAAAAGACCAGTGACACAACTCTTGCTATGCGGGGACAGCCATCACCAAAGGCATCAATCCCTTCTCCATGTCAACAAAAGACCTTATTAACATTGTCACAGGCGAAATAGCTTTCAACATTGTGGAAGGGAGCCTATTGTTTGACAAAGAAATAGGTGCAAAGGCCCTTTGTGGCTATCTGTCAGGAACATGCCATGCTGTTGGAAACATTAAACTGAAGACATTTTCCACCACGTACAACAAAAACAAGAAGAGCCAGGTAGTACAAGCAAAAGACAGCCTGATTGATGAGGTAGCGATGCGAAAGAGAGTTACCTTGGCCCGAGAGTCACTTTGATGCTGGAACTCAGGTTCTTCAGGAGCTTGCGCATCACATGAGATCACAAGTTATCCACCTGTTCTGGCTGAAATAGGGGATGAAACTGGTGGCTTCAGGTTGCGTGTAGGAAACAAGGCAGCCATGTTGAATTCCATGAAAAAGAGGCTACATGTCGTTGCCTGGTCTGTCGGTCTACCCAACAATGAACAAAAACTGAACACTGGCTACATCATCAACCTCATGGGATTCATTACAACCCTATTGCCACAGCATGGAGAAGTGGGCAAGTCATTCGCTGAGTGAGTCTTGACCACCATCATTTGCAGCAGACCCGTTGACTGGCATGATACACATTGTAGCAGATCAGTATAATTTGATGTATGGATGTGTAGACTCAAACGGTGGCACTGTTTTCCTCAAGGATGCGAGTGGATGTCATAATAGACGAATGTCAGATAGCACAGCACATCACCTTGAAAAACATATGACAATTCACAACTGGAAAGGTATCCTAAACAACACAACCATTGAGGAAAACCTGATTCAGCAACTTTTTGAGGCTTGGGAAACATGCAGCCACTTGTTTCCCACTGGACTGACACGATATCTTGCAAGTGGTTTTCCTGCACGACTGAAATCCATTTCACTAAATTGTGAGATTAGTGCACAAAGAACTGATTTAGCATCCAGCACACAAGAAAGTGACACAAGAGTTATCACCTTGTTGTCATCAGTGTTGAAGTCATCAGTTGAAGAAGTCATCAGTGTTGCCAGGAATTTGATGACCATCGTCTCCGGCAATGAAATTGGTGAATATGATGATATGAACGAACTCCGCACAAATCTGTATGTTGCCCAGCACTGAAGATGCATCTGCTGACAATTTAAAGCGGGCCATCTTACAAACATGGATTTCGGTCAGGGTTGATAAACCACACAGCATCATACCAGACCCATTCACATTAAGTTGGTCATCAGATGATGGAGTCAATCCAGCACTGACCACAGTTTCACCAGTGCCAGAAATCCTCGCTACTTCTCCCAACTGTAATTGCAGGCGAAGCTGTGGTCGTAAATGTCCATGCCGTGAAATTGGGTCACGTGAACTCATGTGTACATGTGGTGACAAACCAGAGCCTTGTTCAATTGAGTTGCTTGCTAATGACAAAGACAATGATAATGAGTGACTGTCATTTTTGTACATCTGGAATGAATATTTCGAAAAAAAATGCACTTAATATACTTTTCTATTTGTCGGAGAGGCAATGCCAATACAATTTGACTGCCCCACAGGTTTAATTTATCAAATGGATATTTTTTTTCTCAGGTCAAACACCATGATTTAAAAGGTCTACAAACATTTGTTTAATGTCACAAATATTGTTTAATGTTACAAATATTTGTTTGATGTTACAAACATTGTTTAATGTGAGAAATATTGTTTAATGTTACAAACATTTGTTTAATTTCACAAATATTGTTTAATGGTACAAATATTGTTTAATGTTAATAACAACAACCATTGTAACAAACAATGTTACAAACATTGTTTAATGTCACGAATATTGTTTAATGTTACAAACATTAGTTTAATTTCACAAATATTGTTAAATGTTTAATAGCATCGTATTAAATGGCAGATCATTCAATCATCCTTTGTTTAATAAATTATATAAATTATAAGAGTATTTTTGAGTGAATAGAATGTTTGTGTTGATCATCATAAGGTGTGTATCATGAAGTGATTTTGCTCCTCAAACTGTTAAAATAACTTTCAGCTGTCTGTGCTCCTGAACGCCATCCTTTTGCTGTCCAGAGTGCTGAAAGTGAAACTCATGCCGTTTCAAGGGTTAAACAAACAAAACTATAACTTCAGAGAAAATAAATCTCAACTTTATTATATTCCAGGTAGTCATATGAACCAGGAAAAGTTCAAAGGTGAGTTCATTTCAAGAGCCAGTAACAAATGGAGATAAAATACCAGAAAAATGGGTGAAAAACGTCTTTTTGTAATTTAAAATCTTTACATTTTTAGTCTTCCCATTGGTCAAAATTTTGTACCTGCACCTTAAATTGTCTTTACATAGCATTATCTATCGGAAAAAAAAAACTTTGAAACCTTTTACAGCTGACTGTGCCAGCTGACTGTACCACTCCAAAAATTATTGTGAAACAAAGACGAGTTATGTTTACTTCCTGAGAATGGTTTCATTGAAATCCATTCTCAAGTTAACAAAAAAGGATTTCTGGGAGATCCTGCTCTTCGTGTGAGGATAATCTTTGTACTTTTGACACGTATACTCGTGGAGCCATCCATACACAAACCTTTCTTTTTTCTTTTGTTAGCATCACAAACCTAATTCCCTGAATCCACTGTCAATGGTTAGATTGAAATCCGTTAATGCATTCTTAGGGTATAATACAACAAACAGACAGAGGCTCCTTTCACAATGTAGATATCAGTGTGTGTGTGTGTGTGTGTGTGTGTGTGTAGGTGTGTAGGTGTGTAGGTGTGTAGGTGTGTAGGTGTGTAGGTGTGTAGGTGTGTAGGTGTGTAGGTGTGTGTAGGTGTGTGTGTAGGTGTGTGTGTAGGTGTGTGTAGGTGTGTGTAGGTGTGTGTAGGTGTGTGTGTAGGTGTGTGTGTGTGTGTGTGTGTGTGTGTGTGTGTGTGTGTGTGTGTGTGTGTGTGTGTGTGTGTGTGTGTGTGTGTGTGTGTGTGTGTGTGTGTGTGTGTGTGTGTGTGTGTGTGTGTGTGTAGAGTGTCTATATACGTGTTTGCATGGATATGTATCTGTGTGGGGGGTGTTTATTTAAATGTGTGTGTGTGTGGTGTTATATCTGGCTTCCTTCTTGGGACTTCGGTGCAGTAATTGGTGTTTATTTTGATTTTGCTTGTACCATATCCTGATGCCATGTGGACTTTGCTTCCCCGTTGATGGACCTCTGGTAGCTTTGACTTGTTACTGCATTTATGTCTTGGGTTAATTGCTGGATCTTGAGTGTTGTCTCCTTCCTAACATCTTTTTGTTCTTTTCCTTTTCTTTCATGCCTCTTTTTAGTGTTTCACAGTCACTTTCACTGTTTCATACCTCAATTTATTCCTATTTCCCCTTTTAATACCTTGCCCCACCCACCTTGCCCCACCCTGTTCAGGACAAGAGGAGGGATCTGTGGGAGAACAACACCTGGGTGCTCCACCATGACAACGCCCCTGCTCACCGTGCCCTGAGCATCCGACAGTTTCTGGCGGAGAGGAACGTGCCAACTCTGGAGCAACCCCCGTATTCGCCAGACTTGGCCCCTTGTGATGTTTTCCTATTCCCCAAGCTCAAGGGGGTGATCAAGGGGACCCGATTTCCTGACGTGGAGGCTCTCAAAAGGGCCGTGACGATGGAGTTCCGAAGGATTCCATAAAAAGCTTTCTGGGGGTGCATTGAAGCGTGGAAGAAGAGGATGGACAAGTGTGTGAGACTGGAGGGAAACTATTTTGATGGGGACAAACTGTGATTTCAATATATTTTTGGGAATAAAATTTCTGTAAGGTCAGTCCCGTTACTTTTTAGATGGACCTCGCATGTTTATAGCGGGTGCCAGGCAGTGTTCCACCAAACAGTTATCGGTTATCGTTAACTCAGAATTACAAGTTGTTCGAGAACAGTTCAGGAAATATTGTTTAGCCATTGAGAAGAATTCTGGTATTAACACTTTCTGGAACATCAATTCTTATTTAAAGTTCTTAGATAGAATTAGATGGCTCAATATCAAGTCAGATGAAGTTTTTGATTTTTAAACTTTATATACAAATTAGGATTTTGTCAGGGATTCACTCTTCAGAGTAATTGACAAGGTTTTAAACTCTTTTAATAAGTTTTTATGTGTCAGGTTTGATAGAACATTCTTTTCTAAAAATAAATAATCAAGTTTTCATTGTTTTGATAATCAGAAGTTAAAGGATTTTGTTTATTATATTTTATTTTATTTTATACTTTTGTGTGTTTTTGTGGGATAATGTTTCAACAGGTTCAGGGTATTCCCATATGTGGGAATTACAGCCCTTCCCTACTTGCAAATATTTTTCTTATTTTCTGTGAATTTTCATTTATGTAGAGACTGACGAAGGAGAAAAAATTAGGATTACCTAAAATATTAAGTCATACAAGTTGTTGTATAGACTATAGATGATATTTGTGTGGTTAACTATAATTTTTTTGATAGGCAGCTTCACAAGATTTATCCTGATATCCTGATTGTAAACAGGAGTAGTAATGATTGTACAGTTACTGCATATCTTGATGTGTTGGTTAGAGTTGGACAGAATGGTTTTAAAACAAGTGTATATCATAAAGTTGATTATTTCATTTTCCCTGAGTCTTGTCCACCTTTCCAGGTAGCAATGTACCAATTAAAATGGGTTACAATGTCTTGTCATCTCAGCTCCTTAGATTTGTAAGAATTTGTTCAGTGAAGGATGATTTTGTGGAACGTGATAAGGTTTTTTCCCATCATGTTAAACAAAGGATATTTGGCTGATTGTTTGATCAGGTTTTGTGTGAATGTCTTTAGACTCCATCATCACTTTCGTTTAAGTTTGGTTGGTTTTCGTGGAAACAATTTCCTATTGCATTGCATTTGATAAAATAACAATAATGAATTATTTTAGTGAGGTAAATTCTTTATTTAATATTTTTAATTAAACATAAATTTATAGATGGTATTAAATAATGGAGGTATTTAGAAAAAAATACAATAAATAAATATTATTTATAAAATACATTAGAAATAAGCAGTAAAATAATTTGTTGGTGGTTGCGAGGTAACGCAGTACAGCATGTTAAAATCGGTTGTTAATGGCATTTTAAATATTTGAATGACAGTTTGAGTCCATGGTTAGATGGAGGTGTTTTGTAATGGACATGTCTACAAGGTAAAGTGTTTATCGTTTAATATATTATCATATAAAGTGATGTATGATTAAAGTTAGTCATGTGTAGTAATAATTTAAATAAAATTAAAAATTAGAAAAGTTTGAATAAGGATATTGCGTTGGTGTGTTGACTGACGATGTGGACACAAGTTTAACGTTGTAGGTCCATTGATGTTGAGTAATCTACTGATGTGGACCTGAGACCAGGGTTGTGGATCCATCGTTTCGAGAGATTCTTGGCTGAAAGGATCAAAATTTCGATGATAAACGGTGCCCAGCTGATGATCCGGGCAGCTGGGAAATCAGTAAATTGATTATAAGTTAAGGTTATAACTTAAAATAAAATAACTTTTGTAAGTACTTACCAGTACATAATACAGTATATCTGTGTTTGTGTGTTTATATGTGTGTGTGTGTGTGTGTGTGTGTGTGTGTGTGTGTGTGTGTGTGTGTGTGTGTGTGTGTGTGTGTGTGTGTGAGTGTGTGTGTGTGTGTGTGAATGTGTGTGCGTGTGTGTATATATATATATATATATATATATATATATATATATATATATATATATATATATATATATATATATAAACATGTGTGTATGTGTGTGTATATGTGTGTGTATATATATATATATATATATATATATATTTATATATGTCTGTGTGTGTGTGTGTGTGTGTGTGTGTGTGTGTGTGTGTGTGTGTGTGTGTGTGTGTGTGTGTGTGTGTGTGTGTGTGTGTGTGTGTGTGTGTGTGTGTGTGTGTGTGTATTGAGTGATCGTTAGATTTTGATATATATATATATATATATATATATATATATATATATATATATATATATATATATATATATATATATATATATATATATATATATATATGTATATATTGTTGTGGTTGAGGAAATTCGCAAACCACCATTCAGGTCCCGTAGGTGAGGTATCTCTGTAAGTATATGTGTAGTTAGCCCAAACCCGTTGTTTAGAGGGAATAAATGTCATTCATTCGGGCTGCGACCCTTTTAGATAGCAGTTTTTCTTTTACTATCTTTATTTTTGACCAACCGCCATTACTACCACCACAACCACCACCAACCGCATCTCGACAACCACAGCCACCTTCTCCACAACCGCTTTCACACACCAACCACCAACTGCAACGCCGCTTCACAACAACAGCAACGCCAACAGCTACGACCTTTACCGTCACAACTCGCCCTCGCAACCATCGCATCACCGCCATTCCCGCGCCACTTGTGGGCACCGATACTGGACTCGTACAGGGCGCGCACTGAGCAGCGGGTGCAAAAACACCAGCCTTTCCGAGAAATCGGATCAAGAATGATTCACGCCCACTTCTGTTCCGTCCTATCAGCGAGCGTGGGGCGATTTGGCCCCGCCTCCAGGCGCGTCGGAGTATAATCGCTATATGCAGATTCGCGGATCAAGAATGATTCACGCCCACTTTTCCTCTGTCCAATGGGGAGCGTGGCTCCGCCCCCGAGCCGTTCCTGATCCAAAAATCTGCATATGATTTCTCCTGTCAGACTATAAAGCGTCGAGCGCGGAGCGAATCGAGGCAGTTGGGAAGAGTTGGAGAGTTGAGAAGAGGGAAGAGTTGGAGAGTTGTGGCGGCGGGGAAATCAGTCGAGAGAGTGTCTGTCGGGGTCCGGAGAGTCTGGAGAAGCCAAGGAGCTTTGTGGAGGTCTGCGCTCGTGTCAGAGTCGGGGAACTGCGGAGAGGGGAGGCCGGGAACACGGTCGAGGTCGCAGTGGAGTCGCTCGTCGCGGGACCCAAGCCAGCCAGATATCCTCTTTCCCCCGAGCATCAACAAACCCCCCTGTTTCCCGCCGCGCTGAGATAGTGTGAGAAGGGGGCCCCGTTCCCACCCCATTCCAGGCAGTGCCAGCGAGGCCCACGGAGTCGGGGCGCCGCCGCCATTTTGCGGCTCATCACCAGACGGGTAGGCTCGACGCGGTCTCAGCCCCAGGCCCGTCTGCCCCCTTATCGTTGAGGGTGGCCCCTTTTTCTTTTACTTTGGAGTATATGTGTTGTCGGCGCCGTCTGTGAAGTAAAACTGTGTAAGTGTTGCCATGTGCTCGCGTAGTCGGTAGTAGATCTGCATTGTGTTTCTTTTGTTGCATTTGCTTTTTGTGCAGAATTGTGGTGTTACTTTTACATTTGCTTTTGGTGCATAATTGTATATGTGTGCTTTCCGTTTGCCGCGGAATAAATGTGCTTTATGTTGAACTGTTTTTCCCGTTTCGCTTCGTCTTTTCTCTAATTGAATCTCCATCTTACTTCACGTAAAGGGTTGGTCGTGGGCTAAATACGCCCGATAATTAATTGGAACCGTCGAGGTTGACGATAACACTGCTCGGTTATCCCGATAGTATGGAACGGGTCGCTTAAAGTGGCCCGTGTCCGAAGTCGACCTGCGGCGAGGTGCGATCGCCCGGTCTACCCTCCGTGTGGTTACTTAGGTAGGTCGAATTTGGCGAACAACCCTATCCCACGCGGGGGGGCCGATTGGCACGATCGTGGTGAGGCCGAAAGGCCCACCCGTGACTAGTTCCCGGCGTTAGTCCGAGAGGGTCACGACGGGATTGTCCGTCCGGTGGGCGACGTGCCGCGATTCGAGTTACGTGGCCGCTCGCACGCCAGCGGGCGCGAATCCGCAACATTGGTGTCAGGAGTGGGATACAAACCCATCCCCCTCCTCGCGGCACTGGTATCGGAGAGCGGGGAAACGGGCTCTCCTGTCTCCAGCTAAATTCACGGGAATTTGTCCAGGGGTGAGAGGAGCGACCCCCGATTCCCTCCAAATTACGAGCGACTTAAATTAACCCTTTGCGAGAAATAAGATGGCGTCTCAAGGCGAGCGGGAGCCGGGGGTATTAGAAATGGATTTAGAAAGTGTAGAATCCATGGTCCAGGATGAAAACCCCATGCAGGAAATGTTGGTTGTGCAGGAACATGAACTCCCCCAACTGAACCCAGAGTTCGAAATGGGCGCAGTGGCTGGGGTGGCGGACAAACGGCCCCCACGTGCGGGTCGCCCACGGATCGGACGATGGAAATGTTTGAGGCATTGATGAGGAAAATGGATGCGAATACACAACAAATGAAAAACGAAATAAAAGGCATGAACGAAAAGATGGATACAAACACAAACGAAATAAAAGGCATGAACAAGCAAATGAACGAAGTGAAGGTGAATATGGAAACAAACGCACTCAAAATGAAGGAAGAAATGAAAGAGCTGCAGGGTGAGACGCAGAACATGGGCCGAAGCCTGCAGGCGGGCATGAAGGCAGTGACCAGGGAGCTTAAAATGGCGACGCCACATGTGGGAGCGAACGAGCTTGGAGGGAGTGCAACGGCTGTCGGGCCCGCGGTGGAGGCAGGTAAGGAGAAAATAATTCGGGAGACATATTGGGCGAGAAGCGTGACGGTGACTGAGAGGGAAAAACTAATTGGGGTGACGGAGACGTGCACGAGGGAGATAAGAGACGAGGTGAAAGAAATTGCGAGGGAGAGAAAAGAACAATTAAGACGGAAAGCAAGGATGAGGTACGCTGAGATCGTGAAAGAGCAAGGAGTGAAACAGAGGGAAGGACGGGAGCGACTTAAGGAGAAAGCAAGGTTGACCTACATAAAGATAAGGGAAAGACGCCAGAAAGAAGCAGAGACTAATAGACACGAGGGGACAACAGAAACTAATAAATGTACAGAGACGCGGGAGATGGGAACGATAGAGGAAAGACTACATGATGAAAACGGGGTGGAAGAAACTAAAGACGAACACACACACACGGAGGTGGTGGAGGATAATGGGGGTGAGCTGGCGGACCGTGCAGGGACCCGGTGCGAGCAGCGGGATAGCCTCCTCCAGGAACGTGGGGAGTATGCCCCCTTGAGGCGAGTCACGACCAGGTGGGTTCGGTCGTGCTTTGCGAGGTTGAGGGGACGGGTGCTGTGGACAGGTGCACGGAGAGCTTGGGGGGTATAGAGGCCCCGGAGACCCTTGTGGGGACACAAATCCCCAGTGTGGTTGTCCCGGTGTGTGTGGTGTCGAGGTGTGTGTTCACGAGTGTGGCGAAATGCGTGCTGCAACGCACGCATAGCGTGGGTGCAAGGGCGTGTGTGAGAGCAACCGGGTGGGTGACAAAGACCCCGTGTGTGGAAGCGACCCCGTGTGTGAGTGGTGTGGTGGTAAGTGTGCAGAAGGGCGTGCTTCCCAGCGCGCCGTGTGTGAGTGAAACACCGCGGTTGAGTGCCCCCGCGTGTGAGAGTGAGGTACGGTGTATGAGTGAGGCACGGTGTATGAGTGAGGCACCGCGGATGAGTGCCCCCGCGTGTGTGAGTGAGGGACAGTGTGTGGATGAGGCACCGCGAGCGAGTGCCCCCGCGTGTGTGAGTAGTATGGTTTGTGTGAGTGAAAGGCCGCGAGTGAGTGGAGCCACGTGTGCAAGGGTAATGGCATGCATGAGTGAGCGGCCGAGTGTGAGAGAGACAGCGTGTGCAAGGTCGCTGTGTGTGAGGGAGATGACAGTGGGCATGCGTGAGCACGCAGCCGCGTCTCCCGGTGTGAATGTGATGGAATCGACTGTGAGCGTCGTAACACGCAGCTGTGCGTGGGTTGAATGGCGACGACGACGGCGACAGAGGAAAGAAAGCCGGGTAGCGGCTGTAGCTGTTTCGGGAACCGTGCCGGGTTCACCCAGCAGCGAGCGCGAGGTCCGTGCTGTGCAATGCACGAGGCCCCCACGTGCTCGCTTGCAAGAGTGAACTCCCGGTCCGGAAACGCACGCGGTGGATTTGCCGATCCCGCGGACGGACAAAGTTTAGGCAGGATTACGGATTTGGACCGGATGGGTTCTCCACGCGGGCGTGTGTGTTAAGCTCCAATGGGAAAAGCACATGTGTTCGCGTGGGGAACCCCTCGAGACGTGGGTCTTGTGTTTTTTTTATGCGCACGGTGACGTCATGGCTGCACGCGGGGTTGGAATCCGGCAGGAGGGGTATCCCTGCCGGATGGTACCGTCCAAGGAGGGACGAGGTACACGTGCAGCTGCATGACGTCACGGGCAGGTGAAAAGTGCGCGAGCTGTGAGTTGCCGCGCTGGTGCTGCGCTGGAAAAAAAAAACAAAAAAAAACAAGCTTCACTTTCGGGTGCACAGGATTCCCGGTCAAGGGGTGGAAGACCCCCTTACCTGGGCACAGGATGAAACTAGTTAGGGGGAAGGGTTAGCTTAGTTAGACCGACTTCATGGGGCAGCGGTAAGTCCTCATGGAGTCCGTGGAATGGATTAGTTAGAGGGATTTAGATGAGCTTTAGGTGGGGAAATAAAAGTTATTTTAGAGATTTGGAGACAGTGACAGCCTTTGGATGTGTAGAGTTGACGTAGTTTAGCTACGTAGTGTTAAAAGGAACGTGCTACTAGTTTAAGGGACGACGTGGGAGCCCGAGTTAGTTAGGGGAAGTAGTTAGAAGGATGGCAGAGTTCAGTGGTGTGTGTGTTGAAGAGTTTTTTTTTTTTTTTTTTTTTTTGTATACCTTGGTCGAGGCTCGTATGACAGTTGGTGAGTTGTGTTGTGCTTGGTGAGTGAGTGAGGCCAGCGGGTCTGTGTGTATGGAGCGAATGGGGACTGCATGGTGCGATGAGTGATTGGGGGGAGGAGTAACTCCCGCCCAAGGGGTCAGTGTAGAGTGAGTTAGGGGGTTAGTCAAATTTACAAAATGGAGGTCGTTTTGTTGTTGGTGGGGAAGTAGGCTCGAAACCTGTTTGGAGAGGTGCAGGAGCCCTGTTGATGGGCTGGGAGCGTGGCTGCGAAAGGTGAGAATTGCTGAGTGGGTACCCCGGGCACCAGGCTAGTCGGCCGTGGTAGGCCAAGGGCCCATGGGGGGCCGGGATAGCGTAGTGGGCACGGGTGCGCCTGCTTGGTGCGGGGGCCCGGGGCGCCATTAGCCGCGTGGGCAGTGTTGTGGGCACGGGTGACCCTCGGAAAGGGGCCTGGGAAGCCAGCCTGCCACGTGTGCGTTTCAGGGGAGGTGCCATGGGGGGCACTCCCTGGTGTTTAGGGAGCTGGTAGGCTCGGAGGCAGTGTAGTGCCCGGGGGTGCCATAGCTGGAGATTCGGCAGAGGGTCGTGCCTGCCAAGGGGAGCCACGCGTCCCAGCCATGAGACCGTGTGAGGGCACGGAGAGAAAATTGGGGGGCGAGGCCCGAAATTGTGAGGACACCAACACAGGCGACGGGAATCTGGGTTGTTAGAACCAATAGTTTAAGCGAGAGGCGCTTGTTGAAAGCCCCGGGGTAGTTTAACAGTTAAATGGTTAGGGTAGATTAGGAGATGTACCCCTCCGCACCATCCATCCCCTCGCTGTCGTTGTGGGCCGCTGGACCCACTTTGGTTATAGATCGCTGAAGTCTGGGGAGGCCATCCTGAGGCTTGGATTGGGCCTCGACACAGGACGCTAGCTCTCCCTTGTTCCCCTCCGGGAAGGGAACGTAGGGGTTGGGAGTAGGCTAGGTGACGAGATAGGTTAGCCGAACAAGGACGATAAAGGGGGTTAGGGGACGATTTATAGTGGGGAAGTAAAAATAAAAAAAATAAGTTGGGGCTAAATTGGGGTTTGACAAATTAAGGGAGTGGGTATAGACAGTGACAGGCAAAGGCGATAGGTTGGGAGGGAGACCGTAGGGTAGGTCCGAGCCCGCCTTCCGAGTGGCCAGCACCACCGCACTCCCTCCACCAACCTCCACTGAACGGCAAAGGCTGGCCAACTTCATCGGCTGGCCGTGTTTTGCTTCAAGGCCTGTGCCGGCCACTTCATCTGCTGGCTGTTTTTCTTCAAGGCCTGTGCCGGCCAGTTCGTCTGCCGGCTGTGTTTGCCTGCAGCGGCCTTCTTCTGCAGGCTGTGTTTGCTTGCTCACCTTTGCCATGCCATGCCCACTGCCCCTGTTCACCAGCCCCGTTCAATTTTTGCTTTGCCCCCCCCCCCTGTTCATTGCCATGTGCGCCAGGATCAAAGCAACAGTTTGCAAGCTGCAAGAACTGCCCTGTTGGCAGCTACAACACGGGCCTGCAGTGGCGGCCCGTGCACCGTGTTTGTGTCCATCCATCCATCCACCCGTTGTGTTCATTGCGTGTGCCACTTGAGCTGGCACGGAGACTGCGTTTGTGCGGCGCATGCACCGTTGTTTTTCACTGCGTTCAGTTGAAAAAGGGAAGGCCTTGGACTGCGTGTGAGCAGCCGGCCACGTTCCCTGTCACCTGCATTGTTTGAGCCAGAGACTGCATGCGAGCAGCCTAGCTCCCTGCTAACTGCTTTCTTTTTGCAGAGTTCATTGATCCTGGGCCATTGGTTTAGTGTAAAATTTGTAAGTTAAGGTTAAGATGTACTGTAAATATGAGTGCGCCCCCGACATGTCTGTCTTAGCGCCGGCAATTTTATTTAAGTCGTCCGTGTGAGTGGGTTTGTTTAGGTAGTTACTCAGCCCTCAGGTTATTTATTTTGGGGACACGAATACCATGAATGTCGCACTCAGGGATCCGTAGGTAAAATGTACTAGGGGAAAACTACACATGATGGCACACGAAAATTTGACGACTCGGGACGAGTCTGTAAAAAGGGGAGGGGGTAGTGTTGTGGTTGAGGAAATTCGCAAACCACCATTCAGGTCCCGTAGGTGAGGTATCTCTGTAAGTATATGTGTAGTTAGCCCAAA
>NC_140972.1:98387659-98415159 GCF_056783735.1 Eptatretus burgeri
GGAGGTGGGCGGGGTGGGGTGAGAGTCCAGAGGCAGAGGAGGGGGTGGGATGAGGGAGGGAGAAAAAGAGGTGGGAGGAGGGTGGGAAGAGGAAGCCGGCATCGCCCGCCAACACCGGGTACCTTTGCCAGTCCAAAATAAAAGAACGTTTTCTGCAGTGGTGCCGCACAGCAAACCGGTGATGCCATGGATGTGAAATTGGAGTAAGTCGGTAATTACAGAGCAAAGGTGTTTATCAAAATACAGGAGCAATTTTTAACATCCACAAGAAGCAGAATACAAGTTTAATTTAATTATAAATGGTAAAATGTACACGGAAACAATACGTTGCATGTTGATAATTACAATCAAAGATTTGTTGTACGAGACCTGTTACAACAAACAATGAACAGTGAAAGAACCAAATGTGTACAGAAAGCCAAACAGGTGACAAGATGTCACTTTGAATGCTCGGAATGTGTTTATATTTTGAACACAAACACAGAGGATAAACATTCATCCATTTTGTTGCATCTGCAGCATCTCCATTTGTAGTTGCGCATGTCCATGACAGAATCTTCATTTGTATTTAATTTACAGCAAGTACAGCATCTCCAGCATGACTACATTAAAACTAACTTCCTGTTGCTTTAAAACATTTTCCAATACATCTTGGCTCAATCAAAACAAAATTGAAAACGTCCGCGTCACAAACAAAGACAGCTTTGCGAAGATGGTGACAAGGTGGCGGTTCGACAGGACGACGACCATGAAGACGTGTAAAACCGTTTGAAAATGTGGAATGGTAAATGGACTGAAGAAGAAGGAACTTCCCCAAACTGGGACACACTAATGGGACAAATGCCATGACAAACAAGGCACAGTGGGGCAAATAGCAAGTGATGTAAAAGGAGAAGGGGGGGAGTGGGGGGTGGGGTGATAAGTGCATGGAGGAAGAGTGAGAACACAGAACAGCTGAGGGGGAGAAAAAAAACACATGGGGAAAACATTGAGAGGAGTGAAGAAACAAAGGGGGTGACGAAGTAAATATGGATGGTAATAAATGAGGACATGGGATAAAGAAACAAGGTGGTGGGAGAAAGGTAAATAAAAATGGCAATTTAGAGGGTGAGGTTAAAAAATATATTTGGGGGAAAATTGAGGGTACACAAGAAATATAGGGATAAGACAAATGGGGGGAAAAAAGAGGAGTGGCGGAAAAATGCGTGAACCCTGGATTTGCGAAGAGATTAATGAAACATGGTGTTTGGGGGGGGGGGGGGGGTGGGGAAGAACTCTGTCTAGACCATATTGTGATGGATAGGCAATATTAATTCAATGAGAAAAACATGTCGTGGTGTTTAGGGGAATAAAAAAGCATTGTCGAGTGATCACCAATATGGCTGCACTCATGCACACTCTGTCTCTGTTTTTCTGTCTATGTCTGTCTGTCTCTCTCTCTCTATCTCTCTCTCTCTCTCTCTGGCAGTGTTTAAGGTAACATGATGCCTTCGAACCATATTTCGTGCATTGTTGATTATCTACATATATGTACAGTCATAATACAGTGTCACAGCCAAGGATAAAGTGATCCTTCATCAACAGATAACTCTTTTGGAAGTAACATAATGTCATCCTGCTTTAACACACGCATGGTGATAACAATTGTCCAATCAGAGGAGGAAAGCATGCTTCACATGAGAACACATCCTGTTCTGGGGTAAACTATTCCTTTGCGTAAGGAAATATGGAAAAGGTAAAGGGACTGCGTGGATATTGAAAAACAGATGTTGAGAACGTTTCAACGGGCTGCGAGAGACGCGGAGTAAGCCGAAGGCAAAACCTGCACATATCCACCCGAGATGCAATAAACACTACGGTTTATATTTAAAATACTTTTTTTTTTGCAGGTTATGTATCCAATATATATATATATATATATATATATATATATATATATATATATATATATAAATATATATATATATAAATATATATATATATATATATATATATATATATATATATATATATATATATATATATATATATATATATATATATAAATATATATATATATAAATATATATATATATGTGGGTGTGTGTGCGCATCGACGTGCGCACACATCTCTGCTCTCATGGTGGAACCCCGTTAAAAATGGCTCAAATGCTGTGAGATGAGATGCGAAGGCGAGGTGGTTTAAGCGACATCCGAAGCGTTAACAAAGTTGCTCGAACAAAGCTACTGGCTTGATCACACCCATGTTCACACTTTGTTCTTGGCTTTCTGGATCAGCCGTCAATGCATGACTTCAATGAACTTTAAATGGTTTAGAAGTGCAAAAAAGGTCTCTAAAGCTTTCTTTACATGTCCAAATACAGGAACACGAAGAGGTGTGTGTGTGTCATACTATATGTGCAGTTTTGTACTTTTCAGCGCACAGGTAAAAATAAATCAAACGCATGAACGGATTCACAAAAGCATGAGAAACCATGACTTCAGCTCAAAATATCACAGCTGGAAAACAAATACATTGCACCAAAAATCCTGGAGAAGGGACTTCCAAAATGACCAGCATTTCTGTTGGAAATAATAAACAAAGCAGTTGTTGTTGAGAGAATGCACGTAGCCATCTTGTGGCATGAAAATGTAGCGACCACGGAATGGCACAAAAGCTTCAATGAGCTGAGCTCCAGGAAAGGTCGTCGGTTGCAGCTGTGGCGCCCACCCCCAGGGAGACGATCCCCGGGGTGAAAAATAGTCCATTTGGCCGAGCGTCCTCATATGCACGTACCGGGCTGTGACGGTACCTGCTGTTTGCGGTTCCTTACGGCGGCCACCTTCTCCTTGCACTCCATGGGCTTATGATGTGAAATGTCGACGAGTGCGCTGGCCAGTGCCAGACCTGTTTGAGTCAGGTGGAGTACAAGGGAACCTTGTTAGTTTGAAGAGAATGGAGGGGTGAGGATTCATCATGAAACAATGTTTTGGAAATTGCGATTGGGGGGGGGGGGAGGGCGTTATTTTCCTTAAAATACTAAAATGAAGTTCGCTGTGTAACCTCATGGTACGGTAAATTTGGGGAAGGTTGCGGATTTGACGTTCCATAGACTCGGAGTGGTTTAGTCCCACAAACATCGGACAGGCCAATTTGGTTGCAGTCTAGCCCTTCAGAAAACCTGAGGAAGCTCTGTGGAACAAAAGCTTGGTAACGATTTATCAAGGAAATCGGAATTTGCACCGAGAGCAAATGCATCCATCGAAGCAATGAATCTCCCCAAAGCACAGCTGTCAGGATGCAAACTCTCACGCTCTAACATTATTGCCTATTTTATGGCCCTTTTATTTCACACTTTTGTTAGAATCTGTGCTTTTGCTCCAAGGGTCCTCTCTTTGTTCAACCCGTGTGTCCTCCCCAACCCCTCATTCTTCCCCTACATCCATTACTTGTCCAAATCTCCCTCAATTTTGTTCCTCCCTCTCTTATCTCCTCTTCCTTTTGTTCCGTTACATCCCGATCCGATCCGTTCTCTGTTCTCGCTCCTCCATGAGCCTCAACTTTGTACACAAAAAACCCAGAAATTAACCAGAATCACTGAATGCCAATTCCAACCTAAATACAATACTGCAGCTTTTGTACCTTTTTGTTACAATGATGTGGTTGGTTTTAAAGTACGTGAAAATTAATGGATTGTGCTCACAAATCGATTACATTGCATTACTGGCTTCATTAAAGTCATCAGAATTGCTTGCCATGAAGAAGTGCTGTGCATTTGTGCCTCCAACGAACGACCTGATTTGCTCTGTGATGCGATTTGGATGGAAGGAAAGACTTCTGGGTTCCTGTGCAAATATCACCAAGTGATGGTTAAAAATAAGGAATGAACTCAAACCTATTTTACACGTGCAGTTACAGAGCATTTTAATTTCAAAACAAAACCGCTCCGACACACGTTCTCGCTTTCCCATCAAGCTCCATCTGGTAGTGAATGGAATGAAAAAACGTTTAGTTCGTGTCCGCATGTGGTGTGACGTTCCGCCCAAGGTATTTCAGAACTGGCACACCTGATGGCACCTGGGCCTGTCGAGCACCAACTTTGCGTTTCATACTAATGGGCTTCACACCAAGAATCCTGCTGAACATTCCATTTGGATCATTTTCATCATTACAAGAGGGAATTTCAAAAGCACAACAATCAACCCTCTGGAGGCTCTTCCTCATTAAGACAAGATCGAGTAGATTAACGTCTCCTAACTTCTCATCGGGTTCAGAGCAATAATATGGGAGTTAAGTGTGAAATTAAAATTGCCATTATAATGAAATACAGACAGGTCCTGAAAAATAATGAAAAGGTTAGCCAGAGAGGGACACAAGTTTGCCAAATAGATCATCATTCCTGAATAAATAGCATTACCTCAAGAAGACTCAAAGAGACTCAAACCTGTCTCCCTCCTCCAAATCCTGGGGACGTCTAGTTAAGTCTGTTTATGGTGTCTGTTCTCTGTCCATCAGCTCCCTAACCTCAAATGGCTGCACAGCTGACGCTGCCGGTGAGAGAGGTACCCACACCTAGCCAACTGGCATGATGACAATTTAAATCACCACACATGAGGAACAGAGAGTTGAGATGAGTGTATAGAAGTTGGTCCATGTTTTCGGTGAGCGAGATGTAAATTGAGTCATCACTATTTGGTGGACGGTACAACACGCATATAAACATGAGGTGGTTGCCGTAATGAGAGGTACTCCTGGGGGTGTGGTGGGGTGACGGCAGTGCATGGAGAGTGAGGAATGTTGTTTTTTTATGAAGAGAGAAACTCCGCTGCCAAGACGAGACTCCAGTCTGTCATACCGGAGGAGGGAGTAACCAGGGAGAGATGCCAAGGAGTCAGAGACATCTTGAAGGAGGAAAGTTTCTGTTAAGCAGATTATATCTGGTTTGTCAGTGGCAACCTGTATGGAAAGATCTCTCAGGTTGGGTGAAGGCTCTGAATGTTTGAAGTCCATACCGTCAAGGAAGAGGGAGGGGAGGAGGCATTGGCTACATGAGAGGGGAGTGGAGGGAGCGAGATTTGTTGGCAGTGTGTAGGAGAACATAGAAGAGCTTGGATAGAGGGCAGAGTGAGGAGAAGTAAGACAAAAGGCTATGTGGTGATGGAATGAGGCACAGTGGGAAGTAACATGAGAGGGGGCAGAGGGGAGCAGAAGATTGGAGGAGGTAGAGGTGGAGAATGAGTTGGAAGAGAGGGCAGGAGGAGGCAGTTTTGTGGATGAATGAGAGGGGGGGGACAACTTTGAAAAGAGGTAGTGTGGGGGGGTAGATTTGAAGAAGAAGGGTGAGGGAGGGCTCCACCACTCCTCATTTTCATAAATGCCAAGGTGAGCCAATGAAAAAAGCCAATAATTCACAAGGTTTCAGAAAAGCGATGATAATAGAAAACCTATACGCCAAGAAAACCTAAAGAAAACCAAGACGCTAAGGTGAACAACGAATAGCCAAGATCTTGTGAAAAAAAGCCAAGAAGTGGTCACACTGAGGGAGGAGATTTGAGGGAGAAAGGTGTGGGGGAGCTTGGAGAGGGAAGAGAGTGAGGTTTGCTTTGAGGAGGGAAAAGGTGACCGATTTGAGAGGGAGAGGAGAAAATGAGAGAAGGCATGGCCATGGGGAGAGGGGAATGATGAGCGTGGTGAAGATGGGAGCGGGTGGGTGGAGGAACAAGATCTAAGGGGGTGGGAAGATGGGGAGGGGTGATGAAAGGAAAGAAAGAGCATGAGGGAGCATCAAAGATATCTGATTGGTTGGAATGGAGATCACAGATGTTTGAAAACCACACAGTTTGGGACACCAGAGTAGCTGTTAGTATAGCGGAGGACGGTGAAGAGTTTCTTCGAGAGGAGGTAGGATGAGAGGGTTAAGGTTGTATAAGAGGGGGGGGGAGTTAGGAGGAGGTACATTGGAGGAGGTGGGGTGAATTGGCAAGAGAAAGGAGATTTGGGAAGGAAGAAGCTTGGAGGGGGAGGTGGGGAGGGAGGTTTTGAAGGGAGAGGTAGGGGAAGGTCATGATGGAATGGGAGTACAAGGGAGTAGAGGGAGGGATACGTAGTGTAATGCTGGTAAGGGATAGGGTCAGTAGAAAACAGGAAAATAGAAGTAGATGAGGGAACAGACAGGGAAAGGTTTGACACTGGAGATGGACAAAAAGAACGATTGATGGAAAACGACACCTGTTGAAAACCTCAAGAACGCCAGTTTGCAAGTCAGAGATAACGTTTAAAAATGTGAGAGGATGGGTGAAATAATGGCGAGTTCAGAGAATGGAGAAAGGAAAAGCTGTAAGAGGTGGAATTTTTGGAGAGGGAATGATTGAAGTATCGATTATGATTGAAACATCAATTTGAAAGTAGCCTTTTGAAGAGGCAGAATAGGAATTAATTATAATATAAATACACCCGAGCAGGTTTGACGGTCAGGTCGGATACAAAACTTGATGTAACCAAGTGTTAACCAACTTTAGCGACAACGGAAAGTGAAAACAGAATTCAAATTTAATTTAAAATATCCGCGTGAGGCCGCTCGAAGCAAAAATCTCCATATTTTAGGAATCATTCCCAACATCATTATACAATTTTCAAACCCACGTTTATGGCCGTGAAATAAACACTCTAAGTGTGTGCATTTAATGTCTGTGTCCAGGACAGAGCTGGACCCCAACTAAAAAGGACCCTCGGGCCACCGCCAAGCTCAATCACTCGCTGCCTGCACGGTATCACGTGACCAGGCAGCTCGCCGTCGCGTGAAATGTTTTAACAAAATCTTAAAACGTCCGGTTTTCACCGGAATTCTTTCAGATACCTGTAGAGCACATCCCCAAAACCATCTAAAATATATACATTAATCTCACAGACGCTACGAATAAGCAGTCCCTCCGGAGGACAGGTGACGAGGTTAAGCAGTGAACGGAGAGCACGTGGTGTCCCTTCCAGAGTGTCACGGTTATTTCAATTGATATGTTTTCATCATGAAAAGTTCGTTTCTGAGTGGAATTGCATGAACATTATCTTCATTTAAAGTGGAGTTACAACAGAAGGTCCCAAAAGTGAAAACAGAAATCAACTAGAACTTAAGACAGCCTCGTTATATGGCATTGAAACGGATGGAAGCGACCCCTCGCTGCAATGCCTTCCACACAGACCGAGGATATAAACATTCCATATTCACAAAACTTGAGGCAACCGAGTGTTAATCAACCTTAGCGACTATGAAAAGTGAAAACAGAATTTAAATTCAACTTAAAATAACCGCGTGAAGCCGTGTTGAAGTCAGCAGACCTTGTGTTGCCCAATAAACGGGGCCAGATGGAGGTAACGAGAAACTAGTTGGTCGATTTAAATCTTCTTAATAATCCCAATGGAACCCAAAATACATTATAGCCGTCCGATGCTTCCTTATAGGCCATTCGACCAATCGGTCATTTTGCACTTGATGACCCTGTGACCTTGACCCCGAGGCGAAAATGTGAAAAAGGGCTCAGACGATCTACAGAGAGTAACTAGTATTATAATCGTGTCAAGTTAGAACTCAATCGGCCGAGACGTCTAGGAGGAGATATAAAAATAAAAAAATTGACAGACGGACGGACGGATCTGAGGACATCGAACGGTTATATTAGGTCAGCTCGCTGACCTAAAAAATAGATGATACAACATGGGAGAACGAGGTCAGGGTATTGTCAGGTCAGGCCACATTAGATCTGTGACTTGCGACAGGTACCATGTAAACTTGTACTATCGTGTATCATGGCCGGGTTGTCGGTGATTAATCGTCTCCCCCACCAGGTTTCCTGGAAAGGAGGGAGTATGGATATGGACACTCAGCAGGGTTAACATCAAAACTTGTCAAATGGTGGAGGAGCTCCTTGTGAGCCAACAGGCATCCATATCTAGTGCCAAACTGTCTGCAGACGTCCTCCTGCAGTTGGGTTCCTATTTTTAGGAGGTTGGTGCCAGGACTTGCACACCGTAAAATACTTCATTCTGCAAAATCCACAAATGCAAAGAAAACTCACCAGGCAAGGCAGCTAACCGGAAGATGGGATTGGGGCAAAGCCTTCAGGAAAAGCATGGGGTAAACTTCCTGGGTAAGATTGTGGTGGTATGTGGCAGACTGGTGTTGAGGTGTTGTCCACCACACGACGGTGTCCTTGGGTTAACCTGAGGCGGTCCCTTCAAGTGGGTGCCTGGAATGTCCTATCCCGAGGAGAGGATGATCACTTGTCTCTGTTATCATCTGAGCTCAAGCGTTTGAACATTAGTATTGGAGCACGTTCTCTGAGGTTCGGAGACTAGATAGTGGTGAGATCATGGTGGGTGGTTACACCTACTATTGGTCTGGTTGCTCTGATGGTTACCATGCCCAAGGAGTTGCTGTAGCTGTGTCCAATAAGCTGACTCCAATGATAATTGAGGTATCACCCGTCAACGAGTGTATTATGAGACGAAGGATTCGTCACTTCTTAGGTGTCATTTCCCTGGTCTCTGTATATGCTACGACTGAGGTGAGTGATCTCACCGTGAAGGACACATTCTCTACCACGCTCGAGTCTGTGAATGATCAGTGCCACAGGCGAGATACTCTTCTAGTCTTGGGGGGGGGGGGGGGTTTCAATGCATCAACTGGTACTGATAGGGATGGTTATGAGACGTGTGTTGGTCCTAATGGGTCTGGAACTGTGAACTAGAATAGCACTAAGTTCATTGACTTTGCAAGAAGTCATGGACTTAGGATGGCTGGTTCATGGTTTCAGTGCCCAGAAGCTCATCGCTGGACTTGGTATTCCAATGCTGGTGGTGTGGCAAAGGAGATTGATCATGTGCTCTTTGATGGTCGGTGGAGGATGATCTAGAACTGCAGGGTCGATCGGAGTGCTCATTACCTCAATACTGACCACATGCTTGTTGTATGTAGCATCTCTGAAGTTGCAGCTTAAATCCGGGAGAATGGTACCATCCCAGCCTCGGCTGGATGTTGGTAAGGTCAAGGGTGAGACGGTAGCTGAGGAGTCTGTGAACAAGCTGAGTCAGGATTTGGGGGGTTTGGGTGCTTTAGGGAATCCTGAAGAGTTGTGGAGCGCCTTCAAAACCACTGTCCTTGATTTTGCGGGTGGATGTCTTGGAACTCACCATCGGGCGAAGAAGAATTTTGTCTCTCAAGGGACACTGGATACCATTGACAAGAGTCACAGGGCCAGGGTTAATGGCAGAGCTGAGCTGTTCAGGGAGTTGAGACATAAAACTGCACCTGTGCTGAGGGTGGACAAGGAGGTCGATGTGTGAGAAATCTGTGAGGGGGTAGAGCATCACCTGTGGTCAAGTGATTCTCGTCTTGCTTACAGGGGAATTCAGGCATTGCGTTCCTCCATGCCAGTCCTGCAGTGGACTGCAGCTAGAGCAGAGGGTGGTGGGCTCTTGACAATAATCTGAAGTGAAGGCCCGCGGGGCTGGTTACTTCAAGCGGCTGTACCAGGCTGATCCACCAGCTGTCGAGTAGGATGTCAGGGGTGTTGCTATCCCTATTGCTGACCTTCCAATCAACTGTGGTCCACCTTCGTTTGTTGAAACACAGGTTGTGGTTGAAAGGGGGTAAACTTCCTGAGATCTGTGGCATCCCTGCTGAACTTCTCAAAGCTGGTGGAAATGCTTTACTCATGTCATTGCATGTAGTTCTGTGCTCTTCCTGGAACACAGGCATCATCCCAACTGATTGGAAAGGGGGCCTTGTTTTCCCTCTCTGGAAAGGGAAGGGTGATCGCTTGAACTGCAACAACTACCGAGCGGAGACACTGCTCACAGTGCCGGGCAAGGTCTTTACTTTGATAATTATTGGCAGGGGTTTCGGGGTCAGCAATCGGCAGAGTTTCGGCAAGGGGCTACTTGCAGCCGATGTTGATCTCTGCAAAGAGTTTGATTCAGTGAATCGGGATGCCCTGTGGAGGATTTTTGTTCTTTGTGGGATGGCACCAAAAATGATCAATCATCTGGAACTATACTCTGGTACTGAGAGTGCTGCACATTGTGGTGATACTATCTCTAACATATTTACAGTTGTTAGTGGAGTTCGTCAGGGGGTGTGTACTAGCCCCCACACTTTTCAGCACTTGCATGGACAGAATTCGAGGGAGGATTCTGGAGAGATTAAGCTGCGGTGCATCGTTTGGGAATGTCAAGATCTCTGACCTTGATTTCGCAGATGATGTAGTCATCTTTGCGGAGACTCTGGATATCCTTTTGGGGGCCCTCGAGGTCCTGAATGAGAAGTCAGAGCTGCTGGGATTCCGGGTTTCCTGGGTCAAAACTAAAATCCAGGCTTTCAATGACATCTTGGATGCTAAACTGCCTGGAGTTAGCTTCATGGTAAGTGTGATGGGCTTGGGATCCAAGGATCCTGAGTTCAAATCACACTCACCTGTTGAATTAATACCAGGTGGGGTTGACTCAGCCTGTCATCCTTCTGAGGTCAGCAAAATGAGAACCAGATAGCTGGAATGATTGAGCCATTTGAGTGTCCCGTGTTGGAGTGGCAACCTGTCCAGGATTGTGCCCGATCTGCTTGGGCAGCACAAACAGCAGGAGACTGCTTAGGCAGCACAAATGCTCTGCACAGGGTATGGTCCTCATGGATTTGGATTGTTTTCTTAGAGCTGCTATCTTGTCTGTTCCTGTTTGTGGTGAGGATGTTGAGGTCACGGAGAGATTCACTGACCTTGGCAGAGATATTCATGTCTCTGCTGGCTGTGAGACAGAGGTCAGTAGACGTCTGGGTTGGGCTTGTGGGGTCCTGGATTCACTGGATCATTAGGTATGGTGCTGCTGGTACCTGTGCAGGAGGACGAAAGTCTGAGTCTTCAGGTCCTTTGTGCTTCCAGTCTTGCTCTACGGATGTGAGACTTGGACTCTGACCAGGGATCTGAGATGGAGACTTAATTCATTTGGTTCCAGGTCTCTGCAGAGAATCCTTGGCTATCGCTGGTCGGACTTTGTATCCAACAAGTGGTTCCTGAGAGAGACTCAAATGAGATTTGTTACCTGCATAGTCCATGAGTGTCAGCTGTGGCTGTATGGACATGTGGCTCGTTTTCCTGACGCTGATCCTACTCACAAGATTCTCTCAGCGAGGGAGCCTCGTGAGTGATTGAGGCCAATGGGCCGACCACGTGCCACGTGGTTGCAGCAAGTTGATCAGCATTTCAAGGAGATTGGGATGGGCCAGGCATCTGCCTGGGGGATGGCCAGATGGAGGCCCCTGGAGTAATGGCGAAAAGTCGACGCAGCGACGCGCTGCTCCGGCACATGCTCCCATACCTGACATGAGAACGAGGAAGTTGAAATATTTTTAAGAAAACAAAAAACAGATTGACACTGCCAGGTGGAGCGAAGCTTGAGCAGGATTGTGGAGGTGTATATCGGCAATTTGCTCGAACGGTAGTAAGCACTTTTTTCAGTTTTTAAAAGTTAGATAAGGGAGAGGTAGAGTGAAGGAATAGGTTGAAGAAAAGATTGTGAAGGTGTATGGTGAAGATACCTTCACGCTCAAGTGAGAATGGAAAGGTGGATCGGCAAAAAGGGACTGGGAGGAAGAGGAGGAGGAGGAAGTCGTGTGGTTTTGGGAGGTTTTTAGTGAGAAGGGAAATGGTTTAAAAAAAAAAAATTATGACATTAAACAGAGGATACAATTGGGAGGAATTGAAAGAGTGGCAAAGGGATTGTGGTGAAAATAAAAATCTGAAGGTAATGAAGAGAAAAGACAAAAACAATCGCGCACCGGAATTGCACACGAGTGAGGGTGAGGTTAAGCCTCAAGGAACCCAACAAGAAAAGTCCAAGGAATACTCACAAATTGGCACAAGTTTTAAAACAAAACCGAGCTAGAAACACACAGTAAACACGGAAACAACAAAATAACAGTAAAAACGTGACAAAAAAAACAACAACCGGGAAAACTTATCTTTGAGAAAGTTGGCAGAGACCATGAAGAATACCACCACAGAAGAAGAACCGTAACCGGAAGATGAAGATGTCCTGCAACTAATGTTGGAGGCCTCATTGTTGTATTCGGTGGGGGTGCACAATTTACGTGATGATTCGCATTCGAAGTTTGTATGCATGTCATTGGTATTTTCATGACGCGTATAATTATGTAGCTCCTGTATTGTGCTTCGGTCGATTTTTATGATCTCCACTCCATTGTTGATGGTTCACCTTGTGCGCGTGTGCACTTGGCACACTTATCGAGGCGAAATTACATTTGGATGTTGGCGGAGTACCGTTTCACTAATTCCAGTTGTTCTGCCAATTTTTCATCGTTCGGTGCAAAGATTTTTTAAATCATCCGTGTGCAGTAGATGCGTCACCTTTTTGGTTTCTTTGGAAGTTCTATTGGATGTGAGGGTGTATCCGTGTCCTTGCTCACTGATGAGGTTACTCCGTGGATCCAGGACCAGGCAAAACAGGAGAGGCAGATGGTTGTTACCCTGGAAGATCCCTCAACGTATCTTCACCCCTGGTATTTCGATCTTTCCTTCCAAGTGCTGTCCTATCAATGTGGTATTCCAATGCTCCATTGCTTTCTCAATCAGTTTGATGATTTGGTGGTTGATCTTGTACAATTGCATACATTCTTTCATCCATGAATGTGGGACACTGTCAAAAGGTTTTATACAATCTATCCAGGCTGTATATAACTTGGTTCTTCTCGTTTTACAGTTTTTGAGTGTGGCCTTGTTTTGTAGGAAGTTGTCTATTGTTCAATAGCATCCTCTTTTACATCCCTTCTGTTCCGTCTCTTGGCCTCCTTGTTGTGTTAGGTGAGAACGCACAATTTCTGTGATGATTCCCCATTCGAAGTTTGTCTGCTTGGTGTGTGTGTGTGTGTGTGTGTGTGTGTGTGTGTGTGTGTGTGTGTGTGTGTGTGTGTGTGTGTGTGTGTGTGTGTGTGTGTGTGTGTGTGTGTGTGTGTGTGTCGGTCGATTACCAGATTGGCCTGGAGGTGGAGTTGTCCCATGTCCTCGTGGCAGGCGAACGAGTACAGAGTAAATGGCAGCACGATTTCCAAAACATGGCTCCATCGCGATAGGCTGCAGACAACTCTGCCGTGCACGTACAACACATTACAAAGATATTGCATAAAAGACAAATATCCACAAAGCAGCATATAATGCAAAGAGTGCAGAGGAATTGTACAAGTGCAAAAAAGAACTGTGCACACAGTGCTCATCTCGAGTATGACCGAGAAATAAAAGAAGAAAATCTCTCGTTGGTACGCTTCTTCTTTTGCAGGCAGTTTGGCATTGCTGTGTTTGGCATCACTGGCTGAGGGACATGACCCTGCCACTGACTGATGCAGTGCCCCCTGTAGGTTAGAGCAGGAATTTATAATTTGTTCACAGTGCTGACGATAGCTCGCCCATCCCTCATGAAGGAAGCCATGGGATCTTTAATGTCCGCCAACTAATGTAGAATGGCGGGAAACCAGATTAATGCCCATCAGAGAGGGACAGCAAACGCATGCTGTTGAAACACCAGGATGAGAGTTTATAGCTCGGACAAGACTCAAACCCAGGTGAGACAACTCAGAGGTGAGTGTGCATACCTCGAGAGCGAGAGTATCCTGCCAGTGCAGGTAAACGTTGAGAAAATGAGATGTATGACACATGTGTCTCAGACACAGTGCCGCTTAAACCACATTGCTTCGACATGGTGTGCGGCTTTTGACATTTGTATGCATCCAGTGCATGTGTGCATACAAACAGTATCTTTCAATAAAAATCTTGCCCAAAATCGAGCTCAAAACACCATTTGCGCAAGCAATGACCACGGCACCCTGTTAGGTGACATAAGCACACGTCAAGGTTAGATTGCATAAGGTTTGCAAACCTTCCATGCCAGAACTGAGGAATCAAAGCTTTTCAACGAAACTGGAAGCATGCAGATAAGACTGATGAGGTTTTGCTCTGAACCCGTTGTGGAGTCAGTCTTATTGAGTGCATACAGGATTGCACATTTCTAACGGCATAAGTGAGACTGTAACTCAATTTGAAATGTACAAAGGAAGGAAACCCTGGAATAAAGAGAGGCAATATGGTTGGATCTGGCTGTGCTGCTGAAGGCACATTTTTTTGAATCATGACATCTCGTGTCGTCTTGTTTTCTTCCGGAAGTCGCTTGGTTGAGTTCATGCAATGTATTCTTAGCAATCACTTTGGACAGATCTTGCCAAGACTACCACTGTGGGGAAATGTTTGCTGGAAATTACAAGCAGAAGCTTACATTTTGTGAGTAAAAGCTTCAAGATGGATGAAATTGGAACAATGCAGAACAGGAGTCTGGTGGTAGCAAAGTTTGATAACAAAAATAGAGAACAGGGATTAAAAACTCATGCCAGGGCATGTTCTGCTGATGTGCAGCGATCCATGCCGTGGATAACTTGCCTCAAAAAAGTATATATATATATATATATATATATATATATATATATATATATATATATATATATATATATATATATATATATATATATATATATATATATATGGCAATGTATTGTGGTGAAGGATGACTTGTTGAGAATAACTGATCACTTTGTACAATTGGTAAATGTCGGACGATCAGGTAAACCCATGTGGACATTGGTTATATGTATTGCCATGCCAGCATTTGACTTTTCTTGCATGAAGAGATGGCCCCTCAAACTCATCCGCATATGGTTTCAGTTATTTGGTGCTCAAACTTCAGACTTAATGTCAGGCCATGATTGAACAATTCCAATCTCTTAATAAAATGTTGATTGAACAGGGAAATGCAAATGAAGTTGCGGCCAATGTCTCCTCGCTATACTCTTATCACAATCATACTGGGCCTCGCTTTAGAACTGAGAAAGATACTCAAGTTAGCACAAACTGATTAAAATGGCAGGACGCCCAGCTGAACACTTTTTCAAAAACTAGCACCACCCACCCTATGTTTGCAACCATCTAATTTCATAACTACTGTACTCCCTTGCCTCCCCACAAGTCCCAGAACATGTTTAGCATTAAGCAAAGTAAAACTGCCTGGTGTTGGCTTTATGGATAGAGTGGTGGGCTTAGGATCCTAAGTTGAAACCCCACTCGGCTGCTAAATTAATACCAGGTGGGGTTGACTCAGCCTATCATCCTTCTGAGGTCAGCAAAATGAGCAACAGCTTGCTGGGATGATTGAGCCATTCGAGTATCCTGCATCGGAGTCGCGAACCGTCCAGGATTGTGCCCAATAGCCCTGGATACTGCTTAGGCAGCACCAACGTTATGTACAGAGTATGGTCTCAATGGAGTATGGTCTGGACTTCATCAAAATTGAATCCATTCTTCCTTGTCACACACCCAATGTGTCCACCAAGTTTTGTGCGAATCTGCCCGCAACCTTTTGAGATATCGTCCTCCATGTTGGTTTTGTCCAATCTCTCAATGGTGAAGGATCACTGAAAAAAATTGGAGTATCCAGATATGGATCCGGATCTTCACCAAAATCTAAGCAGTTCGTCATAATCACACACACCCATGCTGCCCAGCAAATTTCATCCGAATCCACCAACAACTTTTTGAGATATCCTGCACAAAAACAAACAAAGAAGACAAAGACGTCATGCAGAGCACGACACTCGCAAAATCCATGAAACAAATTTGACTTGAAAAATAATTAGCTGGTTGAATTCAACGACCAAATTTGCAACTCCTTTTCAAATTTCAAGTCAATTGGATGAAAATTGACAATTTTAGAAATCTGGCAAATTTGACCTCAAAAATAATTGGTGGTCTCATTCAGTAACATGATATGCAAATCCTCTTCAAATTTCAAGTCAATGGGATGAAAATTGACAATATTCGAAAAACCACATTGGTGGTTTAATTCAGTAAGGTGATATAAAAATCATCTTCAAATTTCAAGTCAATGGGATGAAAATTGACAATTTTAGAAAAACCACATTGGTGGTTGACTTCAGTAAGATGATATAAAAATCATCTTCAAATTTCAAGTCAATTGGATGAAAATTGACAATTTTAGAAAAACCACATTGGTGGTTGAATTCAGCAAGATGATATAAAAATCATCTTCAAATTTCAAGTCAATTGGATGAAAATTGACAATTTTAGAAAAACCACATTGGTGGTTGACTTCAGTAAGATGATATAAAAATCATCTTCAAATTTCAAGTCAATTGGATGAAAATTGACAATTTTAGAAAAACCACATTGGTGGTTGAATTCAGCAAGATGATATAAAAATCATCTTCAAATTTCAAGTCAATGGGATGAAAATTGACAATTTTAGAAAAACCACATTGGTGGTTTAATTCAGTAAGGTGATATAAAAATCATCTTCAAATTTCAAGTCAATTGGATGAAAATTGACAATTTTAGAAAAACCACATTGGTGGTTGAATTCAGTAAGATGATATAAAAATCATCTTCAAATTTCAAGTCAATGGGATGAAAATTGACAATTTTAGAAAAAACACGTTGGTGGTTTAATTCAGTAAGGTGATATAAAAATCATTATCAAACTTCAAGTCAATGGGATGAAAATTGACAATTTTAGAAAAACCACATTGGTGGTTTAATTCAGTAAGATGATATAAAAATCATCTTCAAATTTCAAGTCAATGGGATGAAAATTGACAATTTTAGAAAAAACACATTGGTGGTTGAATTCAGTAAGATGATATAAAAATCATCTTCAAATTTCAAGTCAATGGGATGAAAATTGACAATTTTAGAAAAAACACATTGGTGGTTTAATTCAGAAAGGTGATATAAAAATCATCATCAAATTTCAAGTCAATGGGATGAAAATTGACAATTTAAAAAAAAAAAACACATTGGTCGTTGAATTCAGTAAATTGCTATAAAAATCATCTTCAAATTTCAAGTCAATGGGATGAAAATTGACAATTTTAGAAAAACCACATTGGTGGTTTAATTCAGAAAGGTGATATAAAAATCATCATCAAATTTCAAGTCAATGGGATGAAAATTGACAATTTAAAAAAAAAAAAACACATTGGTCGTTGAATTCAGTAAATTGCTATAAAAATCATCTTCAAATTTCAAGTTAATGGGATGAAAATTGACAATTTTAGAAAAACCACATTGGTGGTTTAATTCAGTAAGATGATATAAAAATCATCTTCAAATTTCAAGTCAATTGCATGAATAATGACAATTTTAGAAAAACCACATTGGTGGTTGAATTCAGTAAGGTGATATAAAAATCATCTTCAAATTTCAAGTCAATGGGATGAAAATTGACAATTTTAGAAAAACCACATTGGTGGTTGAATTCAGTAAGATGATATAAAAATCATCTTCAAATTTCAAGTCAATGGGATGAAAATTGACAATTTTAGAAAAAACACGTTGGTGGTTTAATTCAGTAAGGTGATATAAAAATCATTATCAAACTTCAAGTCAATGGGATGAAAATTGACAATTTTAGAAAAACCACATTGGTGGTTTAATTCAGTAAGATGATATAAAAATCATCTTCAAATTTCAAGTCAATGGGATGAAAATTGACAATTTTAGAAAAAACACATTGGTGGTTTAATTCAGAAAGGTGATATAAAAATCATCATCAAATTTCAAGTCAATGGGATGAAAATTGACAATTTAAAAAAAAAAAAACACATTGGTCGTTGAATTCAGTAAATTGCTATAAAAATCATCTTCAAATTTCAAGTTAATGGGATGAAAATTGACAATTTTAGAAAAACCACATTGGTGGTTTAATTCAGTAAGATGATATAAAAATCATCTTCAAATTTCAAGTCAATTGCATGAATAATGACAATTTTAGAAAAACCACATTGGTGGTTGAATTCAGTAAGGTGATATAAAAATCATCTTCAAATTTCAAGTCAATGGGATGAAAATTGACAATTTTAGAAAAACCACATTGGTGGTTGAATTCAGTAAGATGATATAAAAATCATCTTCAAATTTCAAGTCAATGGGATGAAAATTGACAATTTTAGAAAAAACACGTTGGTGGTTTAATTCAGTAAGGTGATATAAAAATCATTATCAAACTTCAAGTCAATGGGATGAAAATTGACAATTTTAGAAAAACCACATTGGTGGTTTAATTCAGTAAGATGATATAAAAATCATCTTCAAATTTCAAGTCAATGGGATGAAAATTGACAATTTTAGAAAAAACACATTGGTGGTTGAATTCAGTAAGATGATATAAAAATCATCTTCAAATTTCAAGTCAATGGGATGAAAATTGACAATTTTAGAAAAAACACATTGGTGGTTTAATTCAGAAAGGTGATATAAAAATCATCATCAAATTTCAAGTCAATGGGATGAAAATTGACAATTTAAAAAAAAAAAAACACATTGGTCGTTGAATTCAGTAAATTGCTATAAAAATCATCTTCAAATTTCAAGTTAATGGGATGAAAATTGACAATTTTAGAAAAACCACATTGGTGGTTTAATTCAGTAAGATGATATAAAAATCATCATCCAATTTCAAGTCAATTGCATGAATAATGACAATTTTAGAAAAACCACATTGGTGGTTGAATTCAGTAAGGTGATATAAAAATCATCTTCAAATTTCAAGTCAATGGTATGAAAATTGACAATTTTAGAAATTCAACCAAAGTTGTTAACCTTGGGCCTATGTTGACCTTTTGACCTCAAAAACAATAGCTTCTTGCTTATGATGAACTTTACAAGGTGGTGAAGTTTCATAATGATCAGTTTTAAATTGTGACCTGTAGGTGATTGACAGAGAGACAGACAGACGGACGGACAGACAGACAGACAAAGGGGTGAAAACATAACTACTTCCCACATTTGGTGGCAAAGGTTGTAAAACAAGAATTCCTTCATCAGCAAGTTGTTGGTAATATACTATTTCGAGCAAAACACAATTCATTCATATTTTCCAACTGATAGGATCATCATACAAGAGTTAAATCATGACAGTGAAGCAGTTATATTGGGAGAGATTTGTTCATGCAAAATAAAAACATTCAAGAAACCCCACAACTTATCCATCCCTACTGTAAACAATCCAGAAACTCCACAACTTATCCATCCCGACTGTAAACAATCCAGAAACTCCACAACTTATCCATCCCGACTGTAAACATTGGAGAAACCCCACAACTTATCCATCCCTACTGTAAACAATCCAGAAACTCCACAACTTATCCATCCCGACTGTAAACAATCCAGAAACTCCACAACTTATCCATCCCGACTGTAAACATTGGAGAAACCCCACAACTTATCCATCCCTACTGTAAACAATCCAGAAACCCCACAACTTATCCATCCCTACTGTAAACAATCCAGAAACTCCACAACTTATCCATCCCGACTGTAAACATTGGAGAAACCCCACAACTTATCCATCCCTACTGTAAACAATCCAGAAACCCCACAACTTATCCATCCCTACTGTAAACAATCCAGAAACCCCACAACTTATCCATCCCGACTGTAAACATTGTAGAAACCCCACAACTTATCCATCCCTACTGTAAACAATCTAGAAACCCCACAACTTATCCATCCCTACTGTAAACAATCTAGAAACCCCACAACTTATCCAT
The DNA here is from genome assembly GCF_056783735.1 of Eptatretus burgeri. Lineage (NCBI taxonomy): Eukaryota > Metazoa > Chordata > Myxini > Myxiniformes > Myxinidae > Eptatretus > Eptatretus burgeri. Next base: position 98,407,306 of record NC_140972.1, read on the forward strand.
CCCTACTGTAAACATCGTAGAAACCCCACAACTTATTCATCCCAACTGTAAACATTGTAGAAACCCCACAACTTATTAATCCCTAGTGTAAACATTGAAGAAACCCCACAACTTATCCATCCCTACTGTAAACATTGTAGAAACCCCACAACTTATTCATCCCAACTGTAAACAATCTAGAAACCCCATAACTTATCCATCCCTACTGTAAACATTGTAGAAACCCCACAACTTATCCATCCCTATTGTAAACATTGAGGAAACCCCACAGCCTATCCTTCCGGACCGTAAATATTGTCAAAAACTTCCCAGGTTGTTCATTCATACAGCAACCATGCTGCTGAAGTGCACAATGAAACTGTTAAAGGAAGGAAATCTCAAATTGATGTAATTAAAAAGGTTGATCACAGTACACCATAGACGAGAGGGCAAAAGTGAGAGACAAGGCAGAAAAGATTGATGCAATATTGGAGATGTTCAGATGAACAAATATGGAACATCATTGGGAAATGCCAACAAAGTGTGTGATGAAGAAGTTGAAGGAAATAAAAGACTAGAATGGTATTCCATAGAGCGCATACTCCGCCAGGCTGACCAGTTTACGTTTTGTATCCCACCGATGGACCGGATTTACATCAGGACCTCAACCAAAATCGACTCGGCTTGTTCTCGTCGCCAATACAACTCATCCACCAAGTTTTGCCATAATCCGTCGATAACTTTTTGAAATATCGTGCAAGATATCGTTTTTGGCGCCATCTCTCAATGATGAAGAAGCAGTTAAAAAAAAATTGTTCTTTAGCAGAGAAAAGTAACATCAAAAGAGTTGTTGGCTATCTCTTTTGCTCCACCGAAGGTCTAATGCTCAAAAGGTCAGCTGCAGCTCATTTCTTCCTTTCATGAATGACCTTTGTACCATGTACTATAAACCCCATTCACTCCTTTGCCAATGACTGCAATCTCTAGTCCTCTAATGACTTAAAAAAAAAAATAAAAAAACATTACACAAGGGTTGAGGCTCATGGAGGAGATAAACGACAAAGGGCAGCAGTTTCACGAACGAGCAAAGGATAAGAGGAAGAGAGTGCAAGGTGGACATCCACGATGAGTGGAACACAAAAAGGAAGTAAAAACTGCTTGGTTACAAACAGAAATGAATATAATCATTTCTATAATTGAGTGGCAGAACAAGTATGGATCAGCACACGAGGCAGTGATGGGCAGCACATTTGACGGACTGAAGTGAAAATGATGATGAGACAACAGCACAATGAGAATGAAAGGATGTAGTGCAGATCAGATGTCAGACAACAGTTCATATGGATGAGATCAAAGAGGAAGAGCTACATTGTTTGCAAAAACACCAAAATACAACTCCCGATAGGTCCAAGCAACAATCAAAGACAACTCGAGACAGTATCTTCATCTTTTGAGATGCGTCTCTCGGAGCCCAAGAACCGCGCATCCACCGATGAAGAAAAGAAACCTAAAAGTGAAAAATCTTAGTCGTCTTCTTCCCAATCATAGAATGCAAGCCGTACTTCAACTGCCAACTCTGAATTCCGATCTTGACTCGATAATGGAATAAAGTCAAACGACCTCGTTAGGTTCAACCACACATTGACATAAAAACCTTTTGAAAAAGTTTGGCGACAAAGGTAAAGAAACGTTTATTGGTCAAAAGGGGCTTTTGCTGAAAAATATTGTGAGGCATATCCACATTGTTATTATTTCTATTGAACCTAACCTAAGTATTGATGTGATCTTTCTGAAGATTTACTTCATGATCATCAGCTGTGTTCAATAACAATGGTGTTGTAACAAAAGAATGAAAACGAAACAAGGTGACGCAGTGATGGGGGGGGGGGGTGGAGGGGAGTGGATACACTAATTGCATAACATTTGAATATGCTCACAGATTTTTTTTTAAAGTGAACATCCCAGTTATTATTCAACTCAAAAGAAAAAAAGAAAGAAATTGAAGTGAATTTATAGATTCAGGAGAGAGTTTTGCCAACGCAGCAAATGCATGACCAACCACCATTACCGATAACAGTGAGAGGTGACATTGATGAAAAGTGAGAAAAGGAAACGAAGTTGAATCAGGAATGGTTTGATAGTGGAGGGGGGAAAGGGGGGGGGAACTGGAGTTGGACAAAGCTTTACATACGAAACAATCAGCATGGACTACGATGTATGTAAGAGCTGGAGTACCGGAGCACCTGTGCATGATGAGAATGACAGTTTGAAGTTGGGGTGACTTGAGCAGATCTCAACATGATTAGAGACTTCCATGTGAATGAGGTTTACTCCCACACGGTCCATCTTTTGAATTCATTGATCAGTCTTATTCAATGTAAATTATCATATCATTGATGATGTCCTGGAATATGGAAATGAAGCATGCTGCGTTACTTTGCTCCCAAACATCCTGCTGCATGCTGGAGTCAAACAGGAAGCAGATTGCCTGGAAGCTGTGATATAAGATGAGTTCCGTCTTGCTGATAAAATCCTGGTGCGGCTGTTTGGTTGATTGGTTAAAAGACTCGTTTTTTTTTCTCCACTCTTTGGAATGGTTTCTATTTTCATGGCTGCTCAATCTCAGCAACGTACACTTAACAAGCGTGGCGAGTATGTCAAACATCGCTCAACATGACTTCAGGGAGGCCTTTGTGCTGCAGTGGATGGAGATAGGATTATTTGAAGTTAGAAGCTTGAAGGCAGAAACACATGTCCAAGACCGATGCTTGAAGCGCTGCAAACGAAAATGAGAATTTCTCCATTTTGTTCATGTTCTTATGGAGTGCAATGCTTGATGATGTCATTACAGTTGTTATGGGACTTAGAATTTAGCAGATACACTATTATTATTTTATCATAGACTTGTTTCATATTTGCGATGTTCGTTACTTCCAGAGGAGAGAAATGTAAATGAGGTCGAGAGTCAAAGTAAAAATGGCACATAGCTAGCAACTCACCACGGCTCAGAAGCAGTCATTGTTGTTAAACAATAGAGTGTTGAGTGGCAGAACAAGTATTCATCCAAGCAAGTGGAATCATGCCAAGACAGATCGGGGCCTTGGAACATGAGCAACTGTATGGTTGAATCTTGAGGGGTTGTGCCTTGTTTGGTAGGAATAAGATGGGCAAGAGCCACCGGAGTGAGAGGACATCCACAAACAGGACTACATCAGGAAAAGAGACTTTGGTGTGGTTGCCTATGTTGTCCTGATCGGGGCGATTCACATTTCACAAGAGGACATTGAAAGCAGATCAAGGAGATTCACAAGACGACATCAAAATAGGATCAGTGCATGATGGGAGTTGTACGTAGAGTCAGTGTATGATGTGAGCCGTTCACAGAGGGTGGAGTCAGTGTATGATGTGAGCCGTTCACAGAGGGTGGAGTCAGTGTATGATGTGAGCCGTTCACAGAGGGTAGAATCAGTGTATGATGTGAGCCGTTCACAGAGGGTAGAATCAGTGTATGATGTGAGCCGTTCACAGAGGGTAGAATCAGTGTATGATGTGAGCCGTTCACAGAGGGTAGAATCAGTGTATGATGTGAGCCGTCCACAGAGGGTAGAATCAGTGTATGATGTGAGCCGTTCACAGAGGGTGGAGTCAGTGTATGATGTGAGCCGTCCACAGAGGGGAGAATCAGTGTATGATGTGAGCCGTTCACAGAGGGTAGAATCAGTGTATGATGTGAGCCGTTCACAGAGGGTAGAATCAGTGTATGATGTGAGCCGTTCAAAGAGGGTAGAATCAGTGTATGATGTGAGCCGTTCACAGAGGGTAGAATCAGTGTATGATGTGAGCCGTTCACAGAGGGTAGAATCAGTGTATGATGTGAGCCGTTCACAGAGGGTAGAATCAGTGTATGATGTGAGCCGTCCACAGAGGGTAGAATCAGTGTATGATGTGAGCCGTTCACAGAGGGTAGAATCAGTGTATGATGTGAGCCGTCCACAGAGGGTGGAATCAGTGTATGATGTGAGCCGTCCACAGAGGGTAGAATCAGTGTATGATGTGAGCCGTTCACAGAGGGTAGAATCAGTGTATGATGTGAGCCGTTCACAGAGGGTAGAATCAGTGTATGATGTGAGTCGTTCACAGAGGGTGGAGTCAGTGTATGATGTGAGCCGTCCACAGAGGGTAGAATCAGTGTATGATGTGAGTCGTTCACAGAGGGTGGAGTCAGTGTATGATGTGAGCCGTTCACAGAGGGTGGAGTCACTGTATGATGTGAGCCGTCCACAGATGGTAGAATCAGTGTATGATGTGAGTCGTTCACAGAGGGTGGAGTCAGTGTATGATGTGAGCCGTTCACAGAGGGTGGAGTCAGTGTATGATGTGAGTCGTTCACAGAGGGTGGAGTCAGTGTATGATGTGAGCCGTTCACAGAGGGTGGAGTCAGTGTATGATGTGAGCCGTCCACAGAGGGTGGAGTCAGTGTATGATGTGAGTCGTTCACAGAGGGTGGAGTCAGTGTATGATGTGAGCCGTTCACAGAGGGTGGAGTCAGTGTATGATGTGAGCCGTCCACAGAGGGTGGAATCAGTGTATGATGTGAGTCGTTCACAGAGGGTGGAGTCAGTGTATGATGTGAGCCGTTCACAGAGGGTGGAGTCAGTGTATGATGTGAGCCGTCCACAGAGGGTGGAGTCAGTGTATGATGTGAGTCGTTCACAGAGGGTGGAGTCAGTGTATGATGTGAGCCGTTCACAGAGGGTGGAGTCAGTGTATGATGTGAGCCGTCCACAGAGGGTGGAGTCAGTGTATGATGTGAGCCGTCCACAGAGGGTAGAATCAGTGTATGATGTGAGCCGTCCACAGAGGGTAGAATCAGTGTATGATGTGAGCCGTTCACAGAGGGTGGAGTCAGTGTATGATGTGAGCCGTCCACAGAGGGTGGAATCAGTGTATGATGTGAGTCGTTCACAGAGGGTGGAGTCAGTGTATGATGTGAGCCGTTCACAGAGGGTGGAGTCAGTGTATGATGTGAGCCGTCCACAGAGGGTGGAGTCAGTGTATGATGTGAGCCGTCCACAGAGGGTAGAATCAGTGTATGATGTGAGCCGTTCACAGAGGGTGGAGTCAGTGTATGATGTGAGCCGTTCACAGAGGGTGGAGTCAGTGTATGATGTGAGCCGTTCACAGAGGGTGGAATCAGTGTATGATGTGAGCCGTCCACAGAGGGTGGAGTCACTGTATGATGTGAGCCGTTCACAGAGGGTGGAATCAGTGTATGATGTGAGCCGTCCACAGAGGGTAGAATCAGTGTATGATGTGAGCCGTTCACAGAGGGTAGAATCAGTGTATGATGTGAGCCGTCCACAGAGGGTAGAATCAGTGTATGATGTGAGTCGTTCACAGAGGGTGGAGTCAGTGTATGATGTGAGCCGTTCACAGAGGGTGGAGTCAGTGTATGATGTGAGCCGTTCACAGAGGGTGGAGTCAGTGTATGATGTGAGCCGTTCACAGAGGGTGGAGTCAGTGTATGATGTGAGCCGTTCACAGAGGGTGGAATCAGTGTATGATGTGAGCCGTCCACAGAGGGTAGAATCAGTGTATGATGTGAGTCGTTCACAGAGGGTGGAGTCAGTGTATGATGTGAGCCGTTCACAGAGGGTAGAATCAGTGTATGATGTGAGCCGTTCACAGAGGGTAGAATCAGTGTATGATGTGAGCCGTTCACAGAGGGTGGAGTCAGTGTATGATGTGAGCCGTTCACAGAGGGTGGAGTCAGTGTATGATGTGAGCCGTTCACAGAGGGTGGAATCAGTGTATGATGTGAGCCGTTCACAGAGGGTAGAATCAGTGTATGATGTGAGCCGTTCACAGAGGGTGGAGTCAGTGTATGATGTGAGCCGTTCACAGAGGGTGGAGTCAGTGTATGATGTGAGCCGTTCACAGAGGGTAGAATCAGTGTATGATGTGAGCCGTTCACAGAGGGTAGAATCAGTGTATGATGTGAGCCGTTCACAGAGGGTGGAGTCAGTGTATGATGTGAGCCGTTCACAGAGGGTGGAGTCAGTGTATGATGTGAGCCGTTCACAGAGGGTGGAGTCAGTGTATGATGTGAGCCGTTCACAGAGGGTGGAGTCAGTGTATGATGTGAGCCGTTCACAGAGGGTGGAGTCAGTGTATGATGTGAGCCGTTCACAGAGGGTGGAGTCAGTGTATGATGTGAGCCGTCCACAGAGGGTAGAATCAGTGTATGATGTGAGTCGTTCACAGAGGGTGGAGTCAGTGTATGATGTGAGCCGTTCACAGAGGGTAGAATCAGTGTATGATGTGAGCCGTTCACAGAGGGTAGAATCAGTGTATGATGTGAGCCGTTCACAGAGGGGAGAATCAGTGTATGATGTGAGCCGTTCACAGAGGGTGGAGTCAGTGTATGATGTGAGCCGTTCACAGAGGGTGGAATCAGTGTATGATGTGAGCCGTCCACAGAGGGTAGAATCAGTGTATGATGTGAGCCGTCCACAGAGGGTAGAATCAGTGTATGATGTGAGTCGTTCACAGAGGGTGGAGTCAGTGTTTGATGTGAGCCGTTCACCAATTGTGTAACGCATAGAAAGTCAGAGGATTGTACAAGTCACATGCATCAGCAGTGAGCTGACACAGCAAGGATTGGGTTTCCCAAATAGGGTGGAACAGTGTTTCATGTTTTCAGTGAACTTTTACTTAATTGCCAAATTACCACTACTTAATTAATAGATTAATTAACACAAACGAGAATTAATTAGACAAACGAGAATTAATTAGACAAATCAACACAAACGAGAATTAATTAGAATTAATAATACAATACAAAATTAATACTGTCAGAAGAACTTTAAAGCAGGAGGTGAAGACTTCAAATAAATTAAGTGTAAAAAATAAGGGTGAAGGTGATAAAGAAAAAGGGAGTTGAGAGGACAGTGGTGTTTGCAGTCATGAGGTAGCAGTTAGTATTGTTGGTGGAAACATGACCACAGATGACAAGTTTCCTTGAAAAAGACCATCTTCTCCTTGTTTCATATTTTCCAAGTTGTGCATTTTTCATGAACTGCCAGGGAAGAATAACATTTAATTTAGTGCTTAAATGACAGGGATAGGTATGGAATCGCTGCCGGGCCATGGCACAAACACCCATGATACGACCTTTGTACATCTTTGACATCGCATACCCTCCATCTGGACGCTCACCTTCATGCTTCCTCCGACAAGGTCCGGTGGCTCATCGTCTCCCTGGAGAGCCACGTCGATGCTAGCAAAGGGACGGCTCGCCATCTGCTGCATCTCGCGCATCAGTTGCTGTGGAAGACATACAGATAATCACGACGATGTTAACAAACAAACCGATGCATGATACACAACAGGCGTGTCCGTCCAAATGCTCGAGAAGCTTTACATGCACCCTGCATAACAGTAACAGACCCAAAAAAATTCAGATTGTGTTGTGTGCAACAGGCCCCGACAACTTAAAGCACCCTCGAAGACATCATCACACATTCCTCATCTATTAGGAGAAGCCATGCGGAAAGCCACTTACACGGGACTTCTTATATTATCTCAGTTCATTTGGCAAATGCTTCCATTTTGTCATTCCACGGCAAGAAGCTACAACGCTCCGATCTCCCATTAATGTCATGCCGTAGTGTGTTTGTAAACGCTGTAGGAATGCCAAGAGAGGAAAGTAGCATTTGCACACAACATACCACGTCCCGGGTGCAAACCAACCAGCTTGGGTATCTTTGTTTGGTTCCAATGTGCACGCTCCTCGCATGGAACAGGTCTCCTCTCGCACAGCGAATACACTTCCATAAAATACCTCCATTGCCTCCAAACGTTTAGGAGCACTTT
>NC_140972.1:98425159-98455159 GCF_056783735.1 Eptatretus burgeri
AAAGGGCATGTGGCCGGGGTGAGAGAGAGGAGGTGGGGAGGTGAGTGTGGGAGGGGGGCGGAGTGGAGGGAGGTGGGTGAAGGGGTAAGAGGAGGTGGTCGGTGAGGGGGGTTGGGGTGAGGAGTGGTGAGAGGGTGGTTTGGAAACACCAATGTCTGTCTTTTGAACAAACCCATCAGCGAAGTGATGGGCAGGATTGGAATCGAAATGAGAAATGTGTTGCAACCTGCACGGACTAACAGGTCCAATAGTTAGACCACAGTGGTGAAATATTAAAAAATTATCTCGGTCAACCTAAGCTATATGACAGTCAGTTGCCGTAGCAGCATATTCATCATGGGCCACTCCTGCAGCATCTGTTGGCTGTGGGCCAGTTTGTGCACAACAACAACAACAATATCGAAGACTGCACAGTGCAGGCTTCATGAAGGCAACAGCACATCATATAAGATTTGAGGGATCTCTGGGTCGCTCCTGGGAGATCGATTGGCTCGCTTATGAAAATGGAAACTGCTCTCGGGGCATATGACAAACTTAGGTACAATGAACCACCGACCAATAATTATAATAGACCTGAGGACACTTCAATAAACTGATGATGTATTCCCATATGTCGGTCGACTTAAAGTGATCTAAGGACTAATTATTGTTGGTGGACAGACTCAATACAGAGGCAGTGAACCAATTCAAGATGTCACTAGAGGCAGACCGAAGTGTGTGTGTGTGTGTGTGTGTGTGTGTGTGTGTGTGTGTGTGTGTGTGTGTGTGTGTGTGTGTGTGTGTGTGTGTGTGTGCGTGCGGGGGGTGAGTGTGTGTGTGTGTGTGTGTGTGTGGGGGGTGGAGGGGGTGAGTGAAGACAGGGGCAGGGAGGGGTTAAAGCACACTTTGCAAGGGCAAATTTGTCTTCCTTCTCCTTCTCACCCAAAATTTTTGCCAAGCACGATGAATAATTATTCATTAATTATAATATAATTATAATTCACTAATTATAATTAGTCCATCGGCAAAGCATATATCTAATAAATGTGTGTACATCGAATAAATATGATTCATCAGAAGTCTGTCTGTTTGTCTGTCTGTGTTTTTTTGCAAGGACCGCTGGACCGACAACCATCAAATTTGGCACACAGACCAAGTCCGATCCGGGGATTGTCCAAAGGGAATTTTCATCCACCACCTGAGCCTTTAAAGATCACTTTTCTGGCTTTTTCATTTATATTCAATCTCATTGGTCAACAGATATCACGTGACGTATAACACAGCCAAAGGCCAGCACACCCAATTGGTCGAGCTGTGTCTTCCACCCTTTGGCTCACTGCACAGCTGGTCTGACTCCACGCACAATTGGAACCAAACAAAATAAATAATATGTTCACGTTTCCGCGCTGTGGTAATCGAAAGCTATCTGCGACGTCGATGGTGTACAGCACGTTCCTATTCGCAATCGCCACGCCACACCCGTCCCTTGAAGATGTATCAACGATACATGGATGAGGTGTGTGTGTGTGTGTGTGTCCGCATGTGTGCGTCCGTGTGTGTGTGTGTGTGTGTGTGTGTGTGTGTGTGTGTGTGTGTGTGTGTGTGTGTGTGTGTGTGTGTCTGTGTCTGTGTCCATGTGTGGCATACTTTTTTCCCATTAATTATGTACGTCAATTCGTTAATTACGCACGATTGAAATTTACCTTTTGACCCTTGAGACTGGCTGAGACCCCTTCGAACTTTGAAGACCCTTTAAGATTCCCAAGACCCTAAAGTCCCCGAGGACGCAAAAGTCCCAAAAGTCACCAAGGGCCCAAAAATCCCAAAAGGTTCCCGAGGACCCAAAAGTTCCAAAAAGTTCCTGAGGACCCAAAAGTTCCTGAAGACCGAAAAGTCCCAGAGGACCCGAAAGACCCAAAGGCCCTGAAGACTCTGTAGATCCTGTATACCCTTTAAGACTCGACTGTATGACAAAAAAGCTGTTAGAATTCCCATGTTTTATACACTCGGCATGTTAAGGTATGCCACATGGCCAAAAGTATGCGGACGCCCCTTCTAATTAGAGGATTCGGCTATTTCAGCCACACCCATTGCTGAGAGGTGTATAAAATCAAGCACACAGCCATGCAATCTCCATACACAAACATTGACAGTAAACTGGGCCGTACTCAAGAGCTCAGTGACTGTCAACGTGGCACCGTCATCGGATGCTACTTTTCCAACAAGTCAGTTCATCAAATTTCTGCCCTGATAGAGTTGACCCGGTCAACTGTAAGTGCTGTTATTGTGAAGTGGAAACGTCTCGGAGCAACGACAGCTCAGCCGCAAAGTGGTAGGCCACACAAGCTAACAGAACGGGACCGCCGAGTGCTGAAGCACGTCGCGTGGAAAAATCGTCTATCATCAGTCGCAATACTCACTATGGGGTTCCAAACTGACTCTGGAGGCAATGTCAGCGTAAGCACTGTTCGGCGAGAGCTTCATGAAATGGGTTTCTATGGCCGAGCAGCCGCACACAAGCATAAGTTCACCATGCACAATGTCAAGCGTCGGCTGGAGTGGTGTAAAGCTCACCGCCATTGCACTCTGGAGCAGTGGAAACATTTTCTCTGGAATGATGAATCACGCTTCACCATCTGGCAGTCTGATGGACGAATCTGGATTTGGCAGACGCCAGGAGAACGCTACCTGCCCAAATGCAGAGTGCCAACTGTAAAGTTTGCTGCAGGAGGAATAATGGTCTGGGGCTGTTTTCCACGGTTCGGGCTCAGCCCCTTAGTTCCAGTGAAGGGAAATCTTAACTCCACAGCATACAATGACATTCGAGATGATTATGTGCTTCCAACTTTGTGGCAACAGTTTGGGGAAGGCCTTTTCCTGTTTCAGCATGACAATGCCCCCGTGCACAAAGCGAGGTCCAGAGAGAAATGGTTTGGCGAGATCGGTGTGGAAGAAATTGACTGGCCTACACAGAGTCCTGACCTCAACCCCATCAAACACCTTTGGGATGAATTGGAACGCCGACTGCGAGCCCGACCAAATCGCCCAACATCAGTGCCCGACCTCACAAATGCTCTTGTGGCTCAATGGAAGCAAATCCCCGCAACAATGTTCCAACATCTTATGGAAAGCCTTCCCAGAAGAGTGGAGGCTGTTATAGCAGCAAAGGCGGGACCAACTCCATATTAATGCCCTTGATTTTGGAATAACATGTTAGACGAGCAGGTGTCCATATACTTTTAGTCAAGTAATGGTATATATATTGTTACGAATTCACGCCCGCCGGCGTGTGATCGGCCGCGTACCTCTAATCGCACCCGTGCCGCCCACCGGACGGACAACTCAGTCGTGACCCTCCTGGAACTATCGCCAGAAATCAGTCACGGGTGGGGGTTTAACCTCACCACAGCCCAGTCCGCATTCTACCCGCGCGAAATAGGGCCACTCGCCGAATATCGAAATACCTAAGTACTCGCGCGGGTAACCTACCGAGGGGCCGTACCTTGCTGCAGGTCGGCTTGGGACACGAACCGCTGAAGCGGTCCATTCCGTTCTACAGCGATAACTGAGCGGGTATTATCGCCGACCTCGACGGATCCGATTCTCCTTACCAGGTGTTTAAAACCCAACTAATTATTCCGCGACGCAAGATGGCATTTTCAATGGGGAATAGAGGAAGCAACGAACAGGATACATTTCACACAAGGACATTAATTACAACTAAGCACGTATGTACAGCCAGGCAGTCATGCACGTATGTACAAGCAAATAGAAGCAATACCACCGACTACAATGAGAATGTACATGCACAGTCACTTAGACAGGTCTACTTAACAGACGGCGCCACGACAACATTCATTCAAAAACCCAAAAGAAACACAAGAAAAGACCCCCTCACAGACAAGGGGGTCAGGCTGGACCACTTGGGTCTTTATGACACAGGACCTGGGAGACCGAACGGGTCCCGCGAGACCGTAGCAGGTTACCTGCACCCTCGAGGTGCCTCGATGGTCGGCAAGCTCTCTCTGGCACTGTCCTCCACGGACGCGCAGGTTCGCGCCCCACAGCCGGCAGAGCTGCGCCTCCCGTCCGCGTCTCCGGTACGTCGCCCGGACTCTCCACCGACCCACGCCTCTGGTGTACGGGTCGCTCCACAGACCCAGAGACCAAGAGACCAAGACAAGACCAGACCAAGAGAAGAGCGCCAACGAAGAGGAGGAGACCAGACCAGGAGAAGAGCGCCAACCAAGAGGAGGAGACCAGACCAGGAGAAGAGCACCAACGAAGAGGAGACCAGACCAGGAGAAGAGTGCCAACGAAGAGGAGGAGACCAGACCAGGAGAAGAGCGCCAACGAAGAGACGAGCCCAAGGCGGATGTCCACCTTATATAGCCTGGGGCTCCGCCCTTCGCCCTTCGCCCCTCCCCGTTTTCGGCTCCGTCTCCCTTCGAGAAGCTTCTCGAAAAGGGGTGTTTCTCAACTCCGACCGCCTCACTCCTCGTATCCACCAATCGCGAGCGAACCCCTCGCCCTTCTCGTCACACCAACCTCGGAGAAAAAAAGGCGGGAGAAACCGCGCATCATCGCAGTTCCTTCCTTGGTCCCTTTACTTGGCGTCCTCGGATGGCTTTCGACGCGGAAAGGGTCGTAGCGTGGTCTGTGGAGGATGGCGTTTGCAGGCTGGCATAGTGGCAAATATGGTTAAATGGTGGTGGTGTTGTTGTGGCGATTGTAGCGTGGTTGACGTTGTGGCATAGTTGGTGGTGGTTGTGTTTTTGGCATTGTGGTTTGTTGTAATGGTGGGCGAGAGATGTCGGTTCAAAATAACGATAGAAAAAGAAAAACACTATCTCAATGGGTCACAGCCCGGTGAACACGAATAATTCCCATTAAACAACGGCGGGGAAATCTAACTGAACACAGACTTATCGATCTAACTGAACTACGGACCTTTATGGTGTTCTGCGAATTTCCACAGCCATAACAATATCTATGTATATATATATATATATACAGGGTGTCCCTAAAAAAATGACATCATTTGAAACTTGAATATCTAAATAACTACATGTCCCAGGCAAACAAAAGTAAATAGGCTTCATGTTGAACAATAAAAGATTTATTTATCAAAATTCGACCAAGAGTTTCAGAGGGATGTAGATTTTATAACCGTTTTCTCAAAACTTCACAAATGTTCAATATGCGCACCGCCTGTGACACGACACACGTCAAGTTGGTGGTGCAGCTCTTGCCAAACATGCTGTAGCATGTCTTGCATAACATTCTCCAGCGCCTCAGTGATTCTCTGCTTAAGTTCCTCTAGGCTTGTAGGAAGAGGGGGGATATAGACCAGTCCTTTCACATAGCCCCATAGAAAAAAATCACAAGGTGTCAAATCAGGTGAACATGGTGGCCATTTCAACACCATATTGTCATTATCACTGGCACGCCCAATCCATCTTCCTGGTAGATTCTCATTGAGATAAGAATTAAACATTCAACTTAGTTAGTTTTTACACATTTTGTTAAAATTTGAGATCATTTCAGCGAGAATTAGCTATGTTATTAGATTACGAAATGGTCATTTTTTTAGGGACACCGTGTGTGTGTGTGTGTGTGTGTGTGTGTGTGTGTGTGTGTGTGTGTGTGTGTGTGTGTGTGTGTGTGTGTGTGTGTGTGTGTGTGTGTGTGTGTATATTGTTGTGGTTACCAAATTCGCAAACCACCATTCAGGTCCCTTAGGTGAGGTATCTCGGTAAGTACATGTGTAGTTAGGCCCAAACCCGTTGTCTAGTGGGAATACATGTCATTTATGCGTGCTGCGACTCTTCAGGATAGCCGTTTTTCTTTTGCTATCTTTATTTTGGACCAACCGCCATGATTACCACCACCAACCACCGCTTCACCACAACCGCCACGACCTTCACGTCACACCTCGCAACCGTCGCATCGCCCCCGTTCTTGCGCCGCCTGTGGGTACCGGTGTTGGACTCGTGCAGGGCGCGCGCCGAACAGCGTGTACAAAATCACGGATTTTGTGCTTCAAAAACGGATCAAAAACGACACACGCCCACTTTTTGCCGTCCAATCGGTGAGCGAGGGGCGGGTGGCCCCGCCCCAGGGCGTTGGAGGGCGATCGATATATGCAAATTTATGGATCAAAAAGCATTCACGCCCACTTTTTCTCGGGCCAATGGGGAGCGAGGTGAAAGGTCGAAGGGAGGGGGTCAAAGATGAGAGGGCGAAGCTACGGGGCTGATAAAAAGCGACCGTGTTCGTCAGTCCAGAGAGTAGGAGAGTCGAGAGGGAACAGAGAGTCAAGACTTCGCGGGCGGTGGAGTTGGCAAGAAGGAGCTGGTCGTCGTGTGCGTTGGAGTCGGAACGGAGAGGACGGAGCTGTGGAGAGGCGGCGAGGGCAGACGAGGGGGTGCTCGCGTCGTGCAGGGAGCTGCACCCCAGGGGCCGACAGCGCGACCTGGCCGAGGTGGAGACGCTCGTCGCGGGACAATAGGAATCCTCTATACCCCGAGCATCAGCAACCCCCTCCTGTTTCCCCCCGCGCTGAGATAGTGCGACCAAGGGGGCCCCTTTCCCACCCCCTACCAGACACTGCCCGCGAGGCCCGCGGAGTTGAGGCACCATCGCCGCTCCGCGTCTCATCACCAGACGGGTAGGCCCGACCCGGTCTCGGCCTCAGGCCCGCCTCATCCTTGAGGGTATTTTTTCCTTGGTTTTGGGTATGTGTTGTCGGCGCCGTCTGTGAAGTAAAATTGTATAAGTGTTGCCGTGTGCTCGGTAGTCGGTATTAGCTCTGCATTGTGTCTTCGCTTTTACATTTGCTTTTTGTGTAAATTGCATTGTGTTTTTCTTTTCTGTGTGCATTTGGTGGAATTGTATATGTGTGCTTCCCGTGTGCCGCGAATAAATGTGCTTTATTATTGAACTGTGTTTCCCGCTTCGCTTCGTCATTTCCTTCATTGAATCCTCATCTTGCTTCACGTAAAGGGTTGGTAGTGGGCTGAATACGCCCGATAATTAATCGAACCGTCGAGGTCGACGATAACACCGCTCGGTTATCCCGATAGTACGGAACGGGTCGCTTAAGTGGCCCGTGTCCGAAGTCGACCTGCGGCGAGGTGCGATCGCCCGGTCTACCCTCCGCGTGGGTACTTAGGTAGGTCGAATTTGGCGAGCAACCCTATCCCACGCGGGGGCTGATTGGCTCGATCGCGGTGAGACCGAAAGGTCCACCCGTGACTGGTTCCCGGCATTAGTCCGAGAGGGTCACGACTGGATTGTCCGTCCGGTGGGCGACGTGCCGCGATTCGAGTTACGTGGCCGTCAGCACGCCGGCGGGCGCGAATCAGCAACAATATATATATATATATATATATATATATATATATATATATATATATATATATATATATATATATATATATATATATATATATATATATATATATATATAGCAGCTTAATACATCCTTCTACCATGGCATAGCATTCTAATCTACTATAAAATATTCATCAGAGGTCTGCTTGTCTGTCTGTTCACGTTTTTTGCAAAGACCCCTGGGCCAACAACCACCACCAACTCCAACCCGGGGGTTGTCCTCAGTGTATTTGCATCCACAACCTCAGCCTTTAAAGACCCTGAAGAACCATAAGACCATTTTTTTAGATGCTTGGGAGATTAGAATGCATGCTTGAGAGAAGACTTCCTACATGATTGGGAGATAAGACCCCTTAAGACCAAAAAGACCCAAAAGACCCAAAAGACCATTGAATTCCCCAAACACAATAAAGAAACTTTAAAACCCCAAATACCCAAAAGATGGTTAAAATCCCAAATACTCTTGAAGACTCCTAAGATCCCAAAGACCCTTAAAACCATTGAATTCCCCAAACACAATTAAGACACTTATTACGTACCCAGACAAGGAATCGAACGAACCCAGGTCCTCTGGTGAACTGTACCAGTGCTCGGCCATCTGAGCTATCTGGGCAACCCACTGGCTGAACATGCAATTCTCCCGCATCTTGATGCCACTCTCTTTCCACCGCTACTTCCGGGACACTCACTGCTAACCAGAAGAGCAGTAACGGCCTGTCCATAAGATCGTCTCCCCCGTGTTGTTTGCCTGTTCATTTATAACATATATGTATGTACAGCAGCATGATATTTCAAAGTTGTGGACGTATTATGACAAAACTATGTGGATGAGTTGGGCACGTGAGAAGAACAAGATAATTTGATTCTGGTGAAGGTCCGGATGCAGATCCGGCCTTTCAGTGGGATAAAAAATGTAAACTGTTCAGCCTAGCGAAGGTAGACCCTCTACCTATTGCACTGTTCGAGTAAATATTTTCAAGTGTTTAGATGCTGTTCACATGTGTTTGTACGTGCGTTTGTACGTTATTGATTCACCTCTCAACCGTAGCATCTAGAGGCCCCACATTGTGGAAGTAGGTCCTTCAGAATCTGGCCAAGGTTTTAAGCTACCTCACATT
The DNA here is from genome assembly GCF_056783735.1 of Eptatretus burgeri. Classification (NCBI taxonomy): domain Eukaryota; kingdom Metazoa; phylum Chordata; class Myxini; order Myxiniformes; family Myxinidae; genus Eptatretus; species Eptatretus burgeri. The sequence continues at coordinate 98,433,652 of NC_140972.1, forward strand.
GGTGATGTTGTCCATATTGAGGCAACCAAAGGCTACTATGAAGTGTATATTGGGATGTGGGGTCAGGTCGTGCTGCCAACGGCCCACAGGCAAAGGGTCACCACCAATGACGCCAATAACTCCATAGCTTTTCAATGACCAACACATCCTGAAACCCCTGCTGGGAAAAGTTCACCCAGCCGGACAACATTGGGTAAACCCCTTGAGTACACAATAATAATACGAACAATAAGTTATTTTCACAGTGAGATATCTTGAGTTTTACGTGAAGTGATCAGTGCAAAAAAAGAGAAATAAGATATACAAGCAAACAAGAAAAAGAGCAATCAGAGATTGCAAACTCTCTTCAGGACTTCGAGTGGGTATTTTATTTTTATAGGTTTCAGAGTAAATCCAATATGGCTACCAAACAATGTGACCAATGACATCATATGTGTGATCCTTTTGCACCTCATGGACAGGCAGTTATACATGTAAAGTTTCTCCTCGATCTGTTCAGCCACTTCAGAGAAGATTTTTGAAGGTTATTATATGTTTTTTTTTTACAATATGGCTGCCAAATCACGTGACCGATGATGCCATGATTTTTTGTTTTTCTGTGGACCATTTTATCCCTATATGACCCTCAAAATTTTTCATACTGATTGGATGTGGCATTCTACATATGCAATTGTGACGTCATAACAAGTGCACCTATGATGTCATAAAAATCACACTCATTCCCTATGAGGAGTACTTGCGATGTGTTAAGTTTCAAAATTTTCCTTAGTGCAGTTTCAGAAATGCAGGTCCAAAGTTTTTCTATTTTTCCAATATGGCTGCCACACCACGTGAACTATGACATCATAATTATCATTTAAACATTCTACATGAGTAGTCGCACCACTGGAGAAAATTTCGTCTTAATCCAACAAGCGGTTGCAAAGAAAAACACGAAAGTTCTGTGCAGACAAACAAACAAACAAGCAGTCATAGACTGGTACTTATGAAATCGTCAACTTGACCTCTGACCTTGTCTTATAAAAGCTGTCTCGAGAGAAGGTAGCGACGCAAACCAGAAGTTTCTACGATGATTCTGTATCAAACCATCAAAAATCGTAACTTCGACCGAAGCAAAAATCTCCATTTCTCCACGCAATTATATTAAACCTTAACGTAACTCAACGACGCGTCTGCTCGAGCGCACTGCATCATGTGACGACCCGTGACGCGTCGAATGAAATATTTTTTATACAATCTTAAAACGTCTCCAAAACATCCGATTTTTACCAGAATTTCGACAACCGAGTTTTAAGCGTCCTAAGCGATCGCAAAAACCGAAGAAAAAATTAAAATCGAAGTTAAAACGAACTCGTAACGTCGAGCGAAGCAAAAATACTCCATTTCTCCACATGAATTTATGGAATTACGTTTGACCTCACTGTGACCTTGACCTTTGACCGATTTTGACCAAAATCTAATCAGCACTAGCCATCACCCTCCTGAATCACGTGGTGTAATTTGACATTGGTAGCTTCTTCCGTTCTCGAGTTATCGTGCCTACAAACAAACAAACAAACAAACAGACAGAAACGGAAGTCATCAATATACTTACGAAATCTTTAGATTTCGTAAGTAACAAACAGACAAATAGACAGACAAACAAACGGATCCAAATGCAGACAAACCAAATCCTTCAACGAGGGAAACAAACCAATACAGGACAGACTAGAATGGCACTCGGTAAAGTGCATACCTCAGCCAGGCTGTACATTTTACGTCTTGGATCCAACTGATAGGCCACATATGTGCATGTATATACAGTATATACAGTATATACAGTATATATTTATATATATGCATCTGTTCTCGAACCAAAATCTCATCAGCTTGTTCTTGTCGCCCTCTGAATTGACAGGAACGTGCGGCAGCCGCAGAGTTTCTGCGGTGGCCTCAGGATGGCCCACCGCCATTTGGCTATCTTTTACAGGCCGTAGGGGTCGCCGTGGAATTATAGCGTGGAGTTATAACTTTTTTCATTTCTACGTTCGCCGTGGCAATTCGACAAGCCGAAACAAAAGAACTGGTAAAAAAAACATTTTTAAAACCCACTCGTTACCGTCTGTCTGGCCACACGTTCGCCTTTGGGCCCCCTGCGGTCGCCTTGCGGGCACCTTACGTCTGCCTTGAAAATTCTATGGCCGCCGCAGGAACGCCCTAAGGTCACCGTGCGACATCAAATCAAAGACTGTACGGCAACCCCACGTTTTCGGTCTCCACTATTTATAAATATGCCGTGCGGCTCCCCGAAAAATAAAAACAGAGGTGACTGCTACAATATGTGTGACCGTGGAAATACTGCGGCCGCCCTATAATTGCGAGTGGCCGTAGATTTTGTAGACCCCACGGCCGCCGTGGCAAATGTGACTTCGGCCTAAGAAATCACCCATTGACAAGCTCCATGAAATTGCAACTGTTGGAAGATCTATTAGAGAACAACCCAGTACTTCCAGGGTATATGAACAGATGTGTATCCTGTGTCAGAAACAGAGCAAGTATATATCTGGGTCCAAGGCCCGTGAAGTCTTGCAGAAATGCGTAACTACTGGAGCAGATGCCAAACTTCTTGAAGTTGCTGTTAGTAAATTAGATGACAGAGTAGTTGCCTTACTTAGTAGAGAAGCAGTAGCTGCAGAGGCTCATTTTCACAGGTCATGTTACAGAGCATATACCAAAGAAGATTATGTGAAAAAATGTTCATCTACTGACAGTCCAGCTGAAAATGAGTACTGTAAAATTGAGGAGAAAGCCTTCCAGTATGTATGTCATTATATCCGGTGCAATTTATATGTGAACCCCCGTGCTATAATGTTTAATGATCTCCGGACCATGCTACTGGACCACATGAAAGAGTTGAGTTGTACACAGGTCTCAGATTCAACGAGGAAGAATCTACACCATAAGTTAGAAGAAGAATTCAGGATTCTGTGAACATTATTAGTGATGAGAAAGGTCGGCTTGTAATTTATCCAGATAGTATCTCTCAAGATAAATTAGTTCTTGACATTCTGAATTTACAGCAATAACTAAGCATCCTGAAGTCAAATTAATCTGACAATAGGATAATATTGACAAAAGCAGCATTGATACTTCGTGCTGATATTTTGGCCCATAATCATACAGAAATATGGCCCCCACAACTAGATGAATTGAACAATGCAGATGCATTCTTGTCGACATCTGTAATTCATTTTTATCGCACAGTAATAGCAGGAACATGTGGCGATGAAAACCTAACAGTTTCAGCCAACAGGCAAATCAAGTCCTTTGGGCAAGACCTCATTCATGCTGTAACTAGGGGAAAGTGAGGCCTTCACTTGCAGAATGTATCTGCCACAACTGCTAAGCTGTTGTGATATCAATGAATGTCGCTATCTGATGTTCTGCACTCGAAAAGGGGAAGGGGACTCTTCACAACTGCCTCCATGTCATGATACACTGTATCAACACACTCTCCATGCTAACTACCAGGCAGCCATTTGGAGACGTAGCTTTGAGCAAGAGATTTGTCCTCCTGATCCAGTTGGACATGGCTGGACTCTGGAAGACAACAGTGCCCGAGGTGTCAAGTGGATGACAGGATTGCCTGCTCCACAGACAGTTCTTGATCTACTGAGTTGTAACTGTCATAGAGTTTGCAAAGCTCCACATTGCTCATGCATAGGAAATGGACTGAAGTGCACTTTGATGTGCAAGTTACAAACCTGTGAAAACAGACTACAAGATGATGAGGAAAATGACGAAGGACCAGACTTCCATGAGGAAATGGATGAGGAATATGAGGAGGAAGATTGACTTTCTAAAGTGCCTTAGTTTATAGTATTTGTAGTGCTCCAAAGTGCTTTGGTAACCTATTAAATTCCTAGTGATGTTAACAAATAGACAAGAGTGATAACCAGTAATCTAATATGCCATGTCATGTTGTATGGTACATCATGAAGGCCTAAGTCACATTTGCTCTACGGCGAGGATACGACGGCCGTATGCCCTTTGAATTGACAGAAACGTGCGGCGGCCGCAGAGTTTCTGCGGTGGCCTCAGGGTGGCCCTACGCTGTTTGGTTATCTTTTACAGGCCGTAGGGGGTCGCCGTGGAATTATAGCGCAGAGTTATAACTTTTTTCATTTCTACGTTCGCCGTAGGAATTCGACAAGCCGAAACAAAAGAACTGGTTTAAAATAAATAAATAAATAAAAACCCCACTCGTTACCGTCCGTCTGGCCGCATGTTTGCCTTAGGGCCCCCTGCGGTCGCCTTGAGGGCTCCTTGAGGCTACCTTGCGTCTGCCTTAAAAATTCTATGGCCGCCGCAGGAACGCCCTAAGGTCACCGTGCGACATCAAATCAAAGACCGTACGGCACCCCCACGTTTTCGGTCTCCACAATTTATAAATACGCAGTTCGGCTCCCCGAAAATAAAATCATATGTGACTGCTACATTGTGTGACCGTGGAAATACTGCGGCCGCCCTATAATTGCTAGTGGCCGTAGATTTTGTAGACCCCACGGCCGCCGTGGCAAATGTGACTTCGGCCGAAGCAAATGGATGAAAAAAGCACATTTTTCTAATTTAGGGGGGTAGGGTAGCTAAATGTAAAATATTTAAAAAGCCAAATATGTTTATGAATTTCTGATGCATTACCAGTTACTAGCAATGATTGGGGATGTTTTTCATGCATAAACCACAGCTTTATCTCCATTAGTTTTATGAATATTGAATAAAACGTCCATACGCAAAATCAAATGTGAGGCTATTTTTTTGCTAATTTTGTGGTAAAAATGGAAAAATCTGCAAATTAATCAATTTTAAAAAAAAATTTTGTGTTTACAAATCATAGTTAATTTATTTGATACATATTGAAAGCAAGTTTTGGTCATTGTGGTCAATATTTTGTAAAAATTTTGATGAAATTTCAATTTTCATCACTTATACTACCGAAAAAAACAGACTATCGAGGGTAACCGATATTAAGCTACCATATTGCGAGGGCTACCCAGACTTAAATGATGCCTGAGACATGTACCCAACTGAAAAAACATAAACAATTGCCACTAATTCCATTCCGATAAACCCCATGGCCCATGGACTAAGGCTTGTTGCAGCAGCTCTGAAGTTGCAGCTGAAATCCAAGAGATTGGTACCATACCAGCCGAGACTGAATGTTGGCAAGCTCAAGGATGAGAGGGTAGCTGAGGAGTTTGCAAAGAGGCTGAGTGGAGATTTGGGGGGTCTGGGTGCTTTGGGGGATCCAGAAGAGTTGAGGAGTGCCTTCAAAACCACCGTCATTGATGTTGCCGGTGGATGTCTTGGAACTCACTACAGGGCGAAGAAGAATTTTGTCTCTCAAGGGACACTGAATACTATTGACCAGAGTTGCAGGGCCAAGCTGAATGGCAGAGCTGAGCTGTTCACGGAGCTGAGGTGCAAAACTATACGTGCACTGAGGGTGGACAAGGAGGCCGATGTGCGAGGAATCTTTGAGGGGGTAGAGCATGATCTGCGATCAAGTGATTCTCATCCTGCTTACAGGGGAATTCGCGCATTACGTTCATCCAAGCCCATCCCTCGGTGTACAGCAGTTAGAGCAGACGGGGGTGGGCTCTTGGCAGAGGAGTCCGAAGTGAAGACCCGTTGGGCCGGTTACTTATCCAGGCTGATAAACGGCTGTGCCAGGCTGATCCACCAGCTGTCGAGTTGGATGTCAGGGGTATTACAATCCCGATTGCTGACCTTCCAATCAATTGTGATCCACCTTCATTTGAGGAAACAGAGGCTGTGGTGAACCGGTTGAAATGGAGTTAAAGCTCCTGGGATCTGTGGCATCCATGCTGAACTGCTCAAAGCTGGTGGAAATGCTGTACTCATGTCATTGCATGCAGTTCTGTACTCTGTCTGGAACACAGGCATCATCCCAACTGACTGGAAGAAGGACAACAAGGTTGTCCCCCTCCAGAAAGGGAAAGGTGATTTCCAAGACTGAAACAACTACCGATGGGTGACGCTGCTCTCAGTGCCTGGCAAGGACTTTGCTCGGATAATTCTTGATCGGGTTCACCACCATCTGCTTGAGCACCAGGGTCCAGAGCAGTCAAGCTTTACACCAAAGAGGTCAACGATTGACCATATCCTTGCTCTTTGTGTCCTCACCGAACGCAGACAAGAGTTTCAGCAGGGGCTGCTTGCAGCTTATGTGTCTATAAGATGTTTGATTCAGTGAATCGGGATGCCCTCTGGAGGATTGCTGGTCTTCATGGGGTGCCACCAAAACTGATCGATCTGATGTCTGAACAATACTCTGGTACTGAGAGTGCTGTGAGTTGTGGTAATACAGTCTCTGACTTATTTCCAGTTGATACTGGAGTTTGTCAGGGGTGTGTACTGACCCCCACACTTTTCAGCACTTGTATGGACTGGATTCTGAGGAGGATGTCGGAGAGATCAAGCTGCAATGCATCATTTGGGAATGTCAAGATCTCTGACCTTGATTTCGTAGATTGATGTAGTAATCTTTGCAGAGACTCTAGATTTCCTTTTGGGGGCCCTGGAGGTGCTGAACGAGGAGTTGGAGCCACTGGGATTATGGGTTTCCTGGATCAAAAACTAAGATCCAGGTTTTCAATGACATCTTGGATGCTGCTCTCCTGTCTGTACCCGTTTGTGGTGAGGATGTTGAGGTCACGGAGGGATTCACTTAACTTGGCAGTGATATTCATGTCTCTGTGGGCTGTGAGTCAAAGGTCAACAGATGTCTGGGTCAGGCTGGGGAGTCATGGATTCACTGAATCATGGGGTGTGGCACTGCCGGTACCTGTGCGGGAGGACGAAAGTCCGAGTCTTCAGGTCCTTGGTGCTTCCAGTCTTGCATTATGGATGTGCGACTTGGACTCTGACCAGGGATCTGAGATGGAGACTTAATTCCTTTGGTAGTAGGTCTCTTGGGAGAAGCCTTGGCTTTCGCTGGTCGGACTTTCTGTCCAACGAGCGGTTGCTGAGAGAGACTCAAATGAGATTTGTTACCTGCAAATCTGGGCAAGGTTTCAAGCAACCACACATTGGCTGCTATATTGGAATGTGGGATCAGGTAGTGTTGTCGCCGGTCCACAGGCAAAAGGTAACCACCATGAGGACAATAACTCCAGAGCTTTTCAATGTCCAACACATCCCGAAACCATCGCCGGGAAAAACTCACCCAGCCGGACAACCCCCCTCCCACCACCCACAAGCAGCACCAGGGAGCTCCTGCGTGTATTTTAGCATTTGTGAGCATTAGCTGCGGCTGTATGGACATGTGGCTCTTTTTCCTGACGCTGATCCTGCTCACCAGATTATCTCAACGGTTAACTCCCGAAATGTCAGCTTCTCTATGCTTCCCACAGCAGTTAGCACATTTTTTTTTTATCAACGTCCTGTTGATTTTGTCCATTTTCTACCTGTCTGCTGAAGCAGATCGATACTCACCTTCACCACCATGACTCGTGCAGTAGTTCATTGAACAAACCCCACAGGTTAGCATCCATTGGGAGGAGGAAATTTCTATTGAATTGTCCTTTTATTCAGTCCCTTGAACTTCATGACCTTACGATTATTCATCTCTTCTGGACAGACCGAATACGAAAGCTGGCTTCCAAAAATCAGCCACAGACTGGGTCTCCTCCTTCATTAAAGATGATCTTCACATGGCCAGTCTTTGTCCATAAGTTCAATGGATTAATTATTTCTCTTTAGGGTTGGTTGATGCCCCCGCTTCACATCTCACTGCTGGATGCAGTGGATTGCAAATCTCTCGACATCACTCATATCCCCAACAAAAAGGACAAGGTGCAGGGTCACTTGCTCTCTCTCATCACAGATCAGTCCTTTTGGTGGTCTCTCAGTTTTCTGCCACCTCATTTCTGGTCTTTCTTCCCATTATTTGAGCCTTTTTTGGAGTTTGCACGCAAGATAAGGAGGTAGCACTTAAAATAAATAAAATTTGTATTGGATGTGTAAGCGCAAAGCAGATTTATGCAAAATGTTGGGTCAATAGTCAAACGCCTTTTCGAGGAAAAGAGCAAGTGATGAAGAGTGGGAGTTCAGACAACCAAGACGACTTCTTCACTTGCATTTGGAGCAAAAACCCTGAGGACGGTTTTGGAGCAGAGTTATGGTATACAAGATCCGTTGACAGATGTTGGTTGACAATTCTCTTTTCCAAAGGCTCCCAGGTGGGGATTTGAATGCACAGATGGTTTCAGCATCATCGTGCGACGATGAAAAAGAAAAACCCATCCCCATTGCCCTCTAAAAGGAAGTGCCCAAGGATTTAAGTCACGAGAAGGAAATCAAAAATTGTGCAACAAAAACAATGAAGTGGACATTATTTATTTCCTGGTGTAAGCTTTCCATTCAGAAAGTGTCCTCACTGAAGTCATAAATAATCCACAAGAGGCAAGGAGGAGGGCCGAATGGTATATAATCCCGAGGTTGTTTGGCACAAGCCATGTCTCCAAGGGTATCTTCCTGTGAAATAAAAATCAGCACTATAAATGCGCGGGATTAATCTCCCAAAGTGGAGCGGATCTTCCAATAAAGGCAAAAACGACCATGGACCCCAGGAGGCATTGACTCTGCAATTTAAAGCGAGTCCAATAATGGTCACTAACCCCATGGAGGACACATTGCAATAGAGTGAACTGGCAGTCAGTGTTTCTTTACTTACGATGATGGCCGAGAGGTTAAGCTGACCAGAGAGGTTTAAATAAAGCAAGATAGGGGGAGAGGTACGGTTCATGTGTGATGGGGAGAGAGTAGTTGGAGCAGGATGGGGTGGAGGAGGAGGAGGAGGAGGAGGAGGAGGATAAAGAAGGAAGATTTGTAGTAAAGCTTCTGCCATGGACAAAGTACGACCTGTGCATCTCCTCACTTTTACTGGACATCTTACACCAGTATACCAGGTCAACGTCCCCCATTTTTGTTGGGGTTGTATATTTCCCTGGTGGCACTGAGGAAAGTGGCGTTTTTGTTTGAGCCCACTCGATGCATGCATTTTGTGGATTTATATTCAATGTTTAAAATGCCAGCTATTTCAGGGAAGAGGGAAGAAACATAAGCACATGGAGATGGGGGGGGGGGGGCGCTGCGGAATGCTAACCGTGTAAGGATTTATGTTGTGCTGCAGTATTACTTTACGGTGCTGACTAAGAGCCAAATTAAAGCACACCTATCATTTTTTGAAGCTCGGGAGCTTTACACACGACTAAAGCTCCCCATATGCAAAATGTAATTTATACTTTTGACATTTTCTATTGTTTCCACACCAATCAGAAGCAAATGCATTCCCCAGCAGTTAAAGGAATGGACCACACATGGGTTTATCTCAGATACTGTGGCGTTTGAGGGCAAACAAACAGCATTCATGGTTAAATAGTTATTATGTTAAACGAATGGCATTCTCTCAAGCAGCTCAAGGAATAAAAACAAAAAAGTTAAAGAGAAATAAAGAAAGGACGGTTTGAATCTGGCTTGGAACAATCTATGTCTGTTATCCTGTGAAATAAGCAGTGAACGATCATTGCGACACGATTAAGCCATTTTGTTTTGACCACCAGGATTAATCACACGTGTGAAAACGAGTACTTTTAGGCAATTTGACGAGTTAACGACATGAGTGAAGAGGGAGGAGCAGACAAAGACAACAAGACGAAACACCTCCATGATGCACAAATGATTTATGGGAATCCTTTCTGTAAAACACATCTTGTCTCTCTGTCCGTCTGTCTTTCTATCTCAATCTCTGACCCCATCTGTGTTTGCTGAAACTCAGTGGGACAGTGTTTTGTGACAGGCTAACCTATTATTTAATCTTGCAGGCAACTCTACCTTATATTCTCCTCGTATAAAAGCCCGTCAAAAATTATGAGTTATTATTTTATTGGAAATATTCAAGATTATTGAAGATATGATGTTTCGTAGCAAGAAAAAGCATTATTTTAAACCATGACATGTACAAATGTGATCACATTTTCTTTGTCTTGTGGGACATTTCGTTTTGACGATGCAGCCTCATGAGAATGCCAAGCCTGAAGCCTCGGCCTAGTGTCAGGTCTGCTTATATCTTCTTTATTTATGAGACATCCTACAGATGTAAATGAACACTCGTTTTACTCTGCTGTGTGGCATATCATGTGCCACAAATTTCACCTCCCTGCGCCTTGTATTTATTATTATTTTTTTTTTTTTAAACCCACTTGAGGCTCGGTTTGCAATACATCATCTACAATTCCAATAGAAGAGGCATAATTACTCTTCTTTTGGGTCTTCGGAGTCCTCGGGTTTTTATTTTTCAAGGTACTCAGGATCTTTTGGGTCCTTTTTAGTCCTCGGGGTCTTTTGGGTATTTTTATCCTCTGGGTCTTTTGTGTCTCCAGGTTTGGGGATTTTTGGGGTCTTTTGGTTATTTTGGGTCCTACAGGTCCTCTGGGTGTTTTGGTTCCTCACGGTCATTTGGGTCTTTCAACCATAGTGAACACACAGTCATGTTGAAAGATTTGCCTTTAAAAGCCCACTCAAATCATCCTTATGAAAGGGGACAGACAAATAGACAAATAGACAAACACACACTGTGTTTTATGTTGGTAGATTGTCATGTCAGTATTATTAAATCTTTTATAACAGTTGCCCTTCATAGCAGAAGAGGGCCGTTCACATATGACAGGTGAACAACCTGAGAACACAAGTTTGTTTGTTGTGTAGGTGATGAACCAGATGACCACCACACTCTGAGATAGCAAGTAACATGACCAAATGCCGAGGGATATCCAAGAAACATGGCAAACACCAGAATAGCAGTTTAAAGCTGGGTCAGGATTCAAACGAGGGCTCCATAGCTCAAAGACGAGTGTGCATAGATATCTGTACATGTACATGATGCCCAGAACAAGTTGAACGTGACGGTAAAGGTTTTGTTGTCAAAGGTGTTGACCCATTGGTCAGTGAGGGGGTCAGCTTGGTGCTGCACCAAGAAAAGCTGGTTTCAAGTGATCTATGGAGACCATATCAAGGTCACCGTTAATATTGGATATGAAGGTCTTATCGGAGCATTGTAGAGCTTTATAAGGCCCGTTATAAGGTTGCTGCAAGGGTTTCCAGACAGAGTCACACCATACAAATACATGGGTGCACATGGAAAGCTCCTGGGGAGTAAAGGTTGGGCGCGACCAAGGCGTACGTGTCGGTGTAGCCGTGTTTTCAGTAAAATTATGCTGGAGGCCCTGCATGGCCGAACGAAGTTGGCTGGCACAGTTGATAGCAGCAGGAAAGGTGTCATCAGATGCTGAGAATAATTTTCCATGGAGGTGAAGCAGTGCACTGTACACCAGCACTGCAGCGGAACAATCAATGCCATCTTTTAGAGTAGCTCACGTACCAAGCAGAACCATTGGAACGACATCTGTTCAGTGAACGGAGTTGTTATGTGCTTTCAGGGAGACTTCAGTTGATGGTGGAAACGTTTGACCATGCCATTCGCTGCTGGATGGTAAGCAGTGGCTCGCACACAGTCGGTACCCGGGAGTTGAGTCAGCTCGCGAAATAGAGCCGATTCAAGCTGGCTACCATGATCCATAGTGATGGTTTATGGCATGCCGAAACGTGCAATCCAGGTGTTGATAAAGTCCTTGGCAATGGTATGTATGGTGATGTCAGCTATTGGTGTAGCCTCCAGACAATAAGTGAAGCGATCGACAAAAGTCAGTAAATCGTGCTGCTCCATTTGAAGGTGGTAAAGGACTGACAACATCGACATGCACCGTCAAAACACTTATCCGGTGTTGAAAAGTTACCGAGTGGTGCGACCGTATGACGTTGGATCTTCAAGAGTTGGCACTGAAGACACTGCTTGGCCCAACGGCGCACGTCGGCACTGATGTGCGGGCCAGACATAACACATGTTGATGAGTCACTGGGTTGATCAAATTTCTGGGTGAGCAAGCAAGTGCAAAGTGGTGAAGACTGTATGACAGAATGCAGCAGGGATGAAAGGGAATGGCTGTCCTGTCAATGGATCACACATGAGGGGAGTTTGTCCCTGGGGGCGGAACCTCGTGAAACGTAAGTGAACCGGTTGCATACTGCAGACGGTGGAGCTCTGTTTCCTCCTGTTGCAGTTGCAGGTCCATCAAAATCAACGACCGGTGTGTTGGTAAAAGACATGAGAGCACTTCGGCATCTGAGTTTCGTGATTCCTTTGACGTGCCGGATGTCGGTGGTGAACTGTGAAATACAATTGAGTTGGCAAAGTGTATGAGGGGAGTGAGAGTTTGAAAGGGTGTCTGAAAGCAAAAGTCTGAGTCTCTTTCAGAGTCTGAAAGCAAAAGTTAAAGGTCTGTAGTCAGTTTGGACAGAGAATTGTCTGGCCCCTAAGAAATGGCAGAAGTGCTTAATGGAGAGGTACATGGCGAGTAATTCCCGATCGAGGGCACTGTACTTGCACTCTGTTGGTTTCAGCATTTTAGAGAAGAAGGCCAGTGGGCGCAAGTCATCATCGATGAACTGGTAAAGGGCCGTGCCTATCGCAACCTCATATGTGTCGACCATCAGGCTTGTCGGTGCATATGGCTCGGATGAATCAGGAGTGAGGTGTTGGCCAGAGTGTCTGATGGTGTGGAAGGCTGACGAGGTTGTCTCTGATCATTGCAACATTCAAGGTACTTAACCAGTTGTGAGTAACTTGTTCATCAGCTGCAGTGTTGTAGCTGTCTTTGGAAACAATTGATGGAAAAATTGACAATTCAAGTAAACTCTTGCAGTTCCCATTGAGATGACGGTAACAAGAAATCCAGGATATTCTGCAAATTCACCTCGAGCAGACGCATGCCTGAGCCATTAACACAGTGTCCAAGGGAATTCAACTCAAGAACACCGAATATGCACTTCGTAATATGGATGACCATGCCAAAAGTATGACAAATGGGTTAAGACGAGAAGTAGGTGTTCCTGATGTTTTTTTCTGCTGTTGTGCTGGCAGCCATATAATCATCGATACACACATATCAGAAGTGTAACTCCCAGAGTACTTGATCGATAAAATGTTAAAAAGGTTTGTGTGGCACTGCGTTGGCTAAACGGCAGCCGAAGGAATTCAAACAGGTCAAAAGGTGTGGTGGCTGTTGTCTTCGGGATGTCATCTGGATTCACGGGAATCTGATGGTATGCACGGACAAGCTTGACCTTGGAGAATATTGTCGTGCCATGGAATTTAGCAGTAACATCCTGGTAATAATCATGTTGTTAAAGGAGCGGTAATCCCCACAAGGATGCCAATCCCCAAGTATCATTTTGGGTACCAATGTGGAGTGGTGAATCCCAACTGCTGGTCAATGGTCTGATGATCCTACATTGCAACATATCGTCAAAATCATGGAGTACGATCCGATACGTAATTTCTCAGTGCTAGTCTCAGGTGCTAATTTCTCAGGTGAGCACGTGCTAAAACAGGAGATCCTGTCGTCTCAAAGTAATACAAGATCTCATGCTTGATGGCCTGAAGTGTCACCAATGGGCACGTTACGGATGGGAAGTCTTTAAGTACTTCCTTAAAGTGCACGTGTGTGTGTGGATGGAAGACACGTGATACTCAGCAAAGGAACGGTGGATGCTTTACCGAGAACGCGAAGCTGTGCTGAGGTGTCCAATAGGTGGATATATTTGATGACTATCCGGAGATTGAAATGGGTAAAAAAAATCCACACCTGTCATATAGTATCTAGCATCGGCAATAAAAAAAAACTGCCCACGGAAATGAGTGACATAAACCCAATTCAAGCTGGAGGAGACATTCTCCAAAAGTATCAGGAGCACTGTTGTTAGCGGCCTGGAATGAATATTCTTGTCGATTGTTCCATTCAGCGACAGACATTGGAGCGATGCTCACCTCTACCCATGTATCCACAAGCAAACAAAGTCCCACTGGTCAGCTGGTGTGATCCACGAGGAAGAGAAGGTGACTGACATTTGGCCCAGGTGATCTCGTCACCATTCGCTGTGGACCATGTTGTTTTCCCTGTGGCCAGTATGAGCTTGGTGATCTACACTGACGAGAGTTAGAACGGAAGGTCATGTGGTACCAACACCAATCTGGAGTGTTCACGGAAAGTCAATGTGAATGGTAACAGGAGGTATGGTGTTTCTCTCTGTCTCCAGAAGGAGTACGCAAAGTTGGGCACAACTAGTGTTGCACAGGTCCGCCTTTTCAGATTGTAGTTGTGTGAGGTGCTGTGGTGGAGGTACTGTGGTAGCCACAGTCGGTGCAACGGTGTTCATGAGATGATCAGCCAGGTCCAGAGTGGCAGGTAGTGCCAGCTCTGCATTAGCTGCAAGTATCACGTGGACGTGTAGTGGTAAATGCTGCAAGAACAACTCACAAAGGAGCGACTGGTCGAGGTCGCTGAGAAGCTGCTGCATGTGATGCAGTAGTTGTGTGGGTCTTCAAGCTCTGAAATCCTTGGATGTAAGTTGTTGAAAGCGGCGGTGTTCAGAGGCAGTCACATGCTTTATGAGTGTGGTCTTCAAAGTCGTGCACATGGCGTTAGTTGGAGGTTGGAGTAAAATATCTCTCAGCTACGTCACGTACTCTGGTGACAAGGACACAAGAATGCAATTGAACTGTGTCAACTTTGGAGGAATATTTCAGGTGTCCAATTGGGGTTTCACTTGTGTAATCAACAACCTCGGGCCGCTTGGCCAGAATGGTGGCAGCTTTATGAAAACCGCTGTCACCGATGAAGTTGATTGAGCATCTGAGAAGGGTATGACTGGCTGTTCATTCTCGGTGACTTGCAACTCCTTGTCTGTCCATTTGGATCACATCGGGATCACCCACTGATTTGGTGTGGAAGAAGAGACACCCAAGACGTTCTGATTATGAATCCAGTCCTTTATTCCTCCATAACGGTTCCTGCTCATAACTGCGGAAAATCCCGTACAGGACCTAATCACCTAATGGCAAAATTATACTGCGACAAACCTCCCCTCCACCGCTACAGACCTCCCCTCCACCGCTACAAACTTCCCCTCCACCGCTACAGACCTCCCTCCTCTATTCTCCGATTCTCTTGTGTGCAGAATTTCCTTCCTGAGCCTGTCCTATTGTGCTCTTCCCTACACGCCATCAAGACAGTGTTTCGCCATCTCATGTTTCCCACACACATGACCCATAATCTTTTCTATTTTTGGCTTCACCTCCCGCTCCATCCCCCTTCTCTCCCCCCCTCTACCCCCCACATTCTCGTCCTCCCATCTGCCTGCGGCTCATATACTCACTTTCGTGATTTTTTTTTCTGTTTGTCCCTTTATCTAGCTGTTCCCCTTCACGGCATTATCAGGAAGTGGACCTTTCACTTTGGTAATTGGCTCTTATATGAGCCTCAACCTATATCTCAGATTTAAAAAAAACAGTTTATGGGAAACGATTATCTTCACCTACATTTTTATGCACCAGTACATGAACATCAGGTTTGAGAGCTGGAAGGAGATACCAAAGAAAATGGTGCAGAAGACCCTTGGTCAAGCAAAATGCAAAACAAGTGCTCAAATGAAAGCAACAGCAAGAATAGTCAACAAGATTGCACTGTATTCCGACAAGCAATGGAAACACATCGAGTATTATCTGTCAGCTACGTCACGTCACGTACTCTGGTGACAAGGACACAAGAATGCAATTGAACTGTGTCAACTTTGGAGGAATATTTCAGGTGTCCAATTGGGGTTTCACTTGTGTAAACCACAACCTCGTATAATCGTATAATCAAAGGAGAGAGTATCCAAAAAAATACAAATCCATTGGGACCAAACTCTGTGCAGAGCATCAGTGCTGCCAAAGCAGTCTCCTGGGCTATTGGGCATAATCCTGGACGGGTCACCACTCCGACGCAGGATACTCAAATGGCTTAATCATCCCAGAAGGCTGGTACGTATTTTGCCAACCTCAGACGGATGACAGGCTGAGTCAACCCCACCTGGTATTAATTCAACAGTCAAGTGGAATTTGAACTCAGGACCCGAGGGCCCCAAACCCACCACCCGAACCATTAAGCCAACAACAGGCAGATTTCAGAACATCCCTTGACCCCTGTATTGTATTTACATGACAATTTCAACGGATTCTTTCTTGAGACGTGTTCCCACAGCATTCGGTTTACATTTGGAATCCGGCGTACAAAAGCTTCATGTTCTCACCAATGCATGCTGTTATATATTTGACTTGCCGTGAGAAAACATCAGTGCGGGTTCCAACAGAGCCACGCTGGCAACACTAATGTATAACAAGAAATCATAAATTCACAAAGATGACAACATTTTAACTGTGCTTTGTTGCACAGCAATGCTCTGTGGAGATGGAATGTAATATTGGATGGTGGAATTGCTTTCCAAGTTCACAGCACACATCGTGAGATATGTAAGGTGCTATACACAATGCGGTTCCACCTTCATTTCACACCCACATGGCAGAGCATGCTCATGCCCTGATAACAAAGGCTGCGGAATTGGTAAACAATAACCTCTTGGATTAGTCCTTACACATTTAGTCTCATGCAAATAACTGTCAGAAATTGGATCCCAACGTCGAAAACAAATGGAAAATAATTTTGTCATTTCGTGAAGAGTTGTCCAGACGAGCTTGCTCTCGATCAAGGAATACAAGGAAAGCCCCCGTTGCGTTTCCTTGGGAGCGATAACAATTGAGCCGCAAAACTATAAAGCATCAAATAAAGTGTTTATTCAAATAAATAAATCTCTTTCACAAACTAAGTGCAAAGCAGGAACAATGCTTACCGATCCATGCACAATGGCAAAGGAACAAGCACAGTCCCCTGGCCTCTCATTCTGACATACTGATGATGCGCTGGGGTCTACCGTCTCCACCGTCGATCTGGGTCATTGCACACGCACTGAAACTAGTTACACTTTCCTTTCACACGATTTTTGTAAATCTATATGGGGCTGCTCCAAGCACTCGGATTACAGGCGAGAAGTGATTCAGGAAAGCATGCACACAAGTAATGGGAAAATACTTAGGCTGATGAAATACAACCGATGGCTGTGATGTTAGTGTATTTATGTACACTTTATGGTTCGGATGTTCGTGACTTTGAAAATCTCAAGATGGAATTAATTATGTATAACGGAGAGAAACAACGGAACATTGTGATATAGGTATGCCAACTGCCGTGGGAAGGGTAGGGAAAAAGGGTAGAGGTGAGGTTGAAATATGGATGAGGTGAGTCAGAGGTGGGTATGACTCATTTTGACACCTCAAGAGAGGAGAGGGGAGAGGGGGGAGAGAGAGAGAGAGTAGAGAGTAGAGAGTAGAGAGTAGAGGGAAAGAGTAGAGAGAGAGGGAGAGAGACAGAGAGCAGAGAGAGAGACAGAGAGAGCGAGATAGCGAGAGAGCGAGAGAGAGACAGAGAGAGCGAGATAGCGAGAGAGCGAGAGAGCGAGAGAGAGACAGAGAGAGACAGAGAGAGCGAGATAGCGAGAGAGAGACAGAGAGAGACAGACAGACACAGAGACAGAGACACAGAGAGAGACAGAGAAAGAGAGAGGAACTAGTTAATCCCACTAGTAGATTACCCGTCCCATGGACAGATAGCAGAGGTGGTGGCGGTGGTCTCTTCTGTGGTTGGCACGTGATAGCATTGGACCAATCATGTTTGCTGATGTACCTCAGGCTGCATAGCTAATACTCGGTGGCCTCTTTTAACCCCCCCCTAATTTTCGCTCATTCGCTCGTGATAGTGAGCTCGAAAGTATAGCGATCCAGAGTCATGTATACCAAGGACAATATTGCTGAGTTTCGGGGAACCATTGATGCTTCATCGAGGAGGAGATGAGAAACACTTTGCTCCTTTTTAGCATCGAAGATGGGGAGTCAACGTACTGATCCTGTAGATAAGGATTTGGTGGTTGTGCTTATGACTGTCCGTGGTGCTGAAATGGAACCCCAGTTTCCCCAATGTTCAGCGTTTCCTGAAAATAGCTTTACCCCCTCAGCATTAAAGCATTCGTTGTTAAACTCTTAAAATCCAGGTTTTATTGTGCATAACTTTAATAGAATCATCAGTCATTGTATTTCTATGTGCTCCATCATACAGATACAATGACTGACTAATGATTGTAAATGCAGAACTGCACAATAAAACCTGGATATTAAGATTTTAACTACGAATCCTTTCCTGGTGAAGGGTAAAGAGACTTTCAAGCCTCCCTGGTCGATGTTCATGGAGAGAGTGGACGTGATGCGGTAGATCACATTCGTGGAGATGCAGTTGAAGTGGTCTGTGATTTTAATCCTGATTTTGTGCCCTGAAAATGAAGTTGTCATCATGATGAAAGGGCAGGTCTTACAGTGACTCCGTGAATACAGCGTTCCTGGTGAGAGGTCCGAGGGTAATGATACTTTAACGAGGGAATTCCACCAATTTCTGTTCCCACGTGAAAGCGATGAGGTGGTGGTGGTGGTGGTGGTGGTGGTGGTGGTGGTGGTGGTGGTGGTAAATCGAGGTGCTTTCAGGATCATTGTGTAAAAGGTTGAAGTTCCTCTGATGATGATGATGATGATGATGATACGAAGGTTGATGGGATGGGAAATCAAAGTGAACGAAATCCTTTCTTCGGTTTTATTTCTCAGAAGGTTGCAAGGCCGTCTGTCCATCGGTGAGGGTTGCGAGCACACACCGGTGCATCAAGCACAATGAAGGTCGGAAAAGCACGCTCAGTGAAGAACTTGCACATCTTGTTTGACTTTGATTCAAATCTGAATAGTCAGTGCACAGACAATGGAGCTTGAGAAATAAAGAATATGAAGTTGAACTTTTAACCTGGGAGGGGTTGGAATATGAATATGTAAGGTAGCTGTGAGAACGCGTATGATTGTAATGGGCAGTGGGAGCGTGTTCGTTATCTTTGACTGAAACGTTTATTTCAAGAAAGGTGACAGAGGGACCCGAAATCTCCGATGTGAAATCGACGCCAGGGTGGAAGAGATAGACAAGGTTGATAAACCATTCAAGATCCTCTCTGCTGGAGGATGCAGCACCAATGAGGTTGCCTCTATAGCTACCAAATAATCCTGGGGTGCGACCGAACTGGTGAAAAATTTGTGTCAATGAAACAAACAATACTATTTCTGTAGCTGAGGCTTATTGTGGTATCCATGGCGACACCGTTTGTCTCCTTGTGGTATTCGGTGGCAAACGAAAAAGCAGTTGAGATGAGGAATAAGTCGGTGAGTGAGAGAAGAGTTTCTGTGCTTGGTTCCTTGGTGGTCCATGGAGAGAAAGTGTCTGGGAACCAGAATATCCTCGTCATTGGGAATGATGGTGTACAGCCATTTGATGTCCATAGTGAATAAAAATTTGTCAAGAGAGAGAAACTGAAATGCTCAAAGACTGAGTGCATGATTGGTGTCCTTGGGTGAAGCAAGTGAATATTGAATAAGAGGGGCCATCGTCATATCCAATTAACTGAAGATCAGTTTGATGGGGTAACTACAAGTGGAGATGACAAAGTAATCCTGGGCTGTTGGCCTTGTGACTCCTTGATAAGAGGTAAATGTACAACGTTCTTGCAGTGGTGATTAGGTTGGAAGCAGTTGGTGGGAGTTCCTGTTTGAAGATCAAATATTTGATGGTCTCCTTGATGGACTGGTTCACGGAAGGAAGGTCTTCGTTGACCTTCGACCATAACCAGTGTCATACAGACAGACAGACAGATAGACAGACAGAAAGACGCACATACGCAGATGCAGACACTCAGACATACACACACATGGATGTAGAGACACACACACGTAGACATGCATGGACGCAGGCACAGACACACAGACAACCTACTGAGGAATATTTTGAATGTAATGACTAGGCCATTTAGGAGAGATGGTCTGCCTTCAGCCAGTTGTCATTTAATGCAAAGTCGAAGAACCACAGTCTGTACCTCATCAAAAGGATGGTCACACAGAGGTTGTTTGTGGGGGTTTCAATAATTATCAAGGAAAGAAGCGAGTGAGAGACTTTCCTATTACTTCAAAAGATGGTTTGTAGATAGATGACCGAAAATTAATTTTGTCCAAACCAGCAGACATCAAATGGGTGAGGGACTGCCTGGCATAATGAGAATCATTTCCACATGATGGATGTTCCACAGAAGGAGAAAGGTTATCGATGGACACCATTGAAACAAAATTGGTGCCAGTGCGATATGTTTTGGTGAACATCAGCCTTCAGATATCGAACACGGAAGAGAATCAAATCCAGACCAACCTGCTGTGCGAAAGCATGGGCGAGATGTGGAATTAAAAACAAGAGGATCCTGAATACCTGTGGCAGACATTTTGTTTGAACAAGACTGGATGCAAGACAGTATGGGAAGCACATGAGTTTTCCAGAGATGCCCTCGAACTCGTGTTTGAGATTCAGGTGATCGTCCATTGTCAGAATTGTGGAGGTAGAATCGGCAGAGTGGAATGAAAAGACTTTTTAAGAAACACTTTTAACACCGTGGCAATGGTTGCTGTCTGTGTCTGTGTCTGTGTCTGTGTCTGTGTCTGTGTCTGTCTGTCTGTCTCTCTCCTTATTGTGGAGATATCTGCTGTGTGTGGTGTAAAGTACTGCTGATTTAGTATCGTGGTTGTCTCTGCATCAAGCCCCATCAGTTTCATCTCGACATCGGGCTCGGAACGTTAAAATCCAAGGACGAACCTCAATATTTCCGGACTGGCCTTCACCGTTTAAACTTCCACTGTTGCAGAGGCATCCACATCCACATCCACATCCAGACACAGTAGAAGAACACTTGATGCTTTGTAATCTCTGCTTAAACAGGATAATGATGGAGTTGCAATCTTCTCTCCATCCTTGTTGAGATGAACAACACTTTATCATGATAATGTGTATCTTCAAAACCTTGCCATTTTCCTGTGCCTTCCATCACTGCTGGGTCAGAGGGTTCATTACTTCGCTGTGGTACAGATCAGTCGATACATCTGCGTGGAATTTCCAGTATCCTGTATGTACCTCAAATTCCCGAGCTCAATTCAGTCAGTGGGTGTGGGGGGGGGGGAGAAAAAAAGAAGTAGAACGAGATCTGTGACCGACAAACAGCACGAGATGAAATGCCCATCAAATGTAAAAAAAAAACAACAAAAAAGAACGAGAGCATTTTCCTCCACCACGCACACTCACTTAATCTGCTGAACATTCCTCTCCTTACACCCCATTGAGATACCCTTTTTGTTTGGATTTTTGTTTCAATCTTGTGTTGCGATTTGCGGTAGTCGCA
Organism: Eptatretus burgeri; assembly: GCF_056783735.1. Lineage (NCBI taxonomy): Eukaryota > Metazoa > Chordata > Myxini > Myxiniformes > Myxinidae > Eptatretus > Eptatretus burgeri. The sequence goes on from NC_140972.1 coordinate 98,455,003, forward strand.
GTTCCAGAAGCTGTTTGTGTGGATGAACCGTTGAAAGAAGCCATTGTGTTTTACGGCCACATCGTAGCGCGTCATTGGACACGCGTGGACAGCTATCATTCGAACAATCACGTTTATGAGGCAAGAGGAGGAGCATCATGATCCCATTGCTTCAACG
>NC_140972.1:98462659-98490159 GCF_056783735.1 Eptatretus burgeri
CTCTGCACATCCATGTACTCCAGCTGATCCAAAGTGCAGAATGAAAGGCTATGCAGATAGTTTCATGCCTCGTGCTGTATCACTTTAGAATTCACTACCTGTAGTGTGGTTCCCATTATCCTACCATCTACCCTGGAGCATTAAGAGAAATGTCAATTCCTACTTCTTACATCTTTGAGGTTACATCACATTTCACCTGACTTCTGATACTTTCTGTGTATTGGACGTTTTCTTGTTATTTTTATTTTTCTTATATGTTGTTTTGCTTTATCCTCTTCCTCATCGACCATTCCTTATCCCCTTACTTAGAGTGGCTTTATGCCTTGTTTGGGATCATTTCCATCAAAATAAAAATACAAAATACAATAATCCACATATTGTGTGAGCACAATCTACCAAGATGTGCAGAACAAAAGCAAGTTTCAAGGCTTGTTTGAATGCATCATATTCTAATGAACGCTGCAATTCCAATGATTAATCGTGATTCTGAAAAGAGTGACTTCACCATGTTTGTGTGTTAACCAATCCTCACTTAGATTTAGGCCTCAAATATTCCTCTGCAAAGCATATATTCGCTGTATGCACAGAAATCACTCTCCTTGTTCTCTTCCAACTTCACTGGTGGAGCAGCGCTATGGACGGCCAAGAACACTCCCGGGTATTAAGTGAACAACATATTGGCATGTTCTATGTGGTAATTAATTGCATTAATTAAAAGGCACCGGTACAGTGAGCAGTTTAATAGATATGGCCCAGTACATAAAAACCATCTGTAGTTACATTAACTTTAAATGAGTGCTCACATGCCCAGTCTGTGCCAACAAATGCATGGAGTACATTTTAACCACAAGTGTAGCAGTTCAATACATGTGCAATGCACATAACAGGCCATGTGTGTTGCTTTGCCATCTTTTCTGCTGAATGGTGCGTTTCTTTTGTCTTATGAAGCAACAATCATTGTTCAATGAATGCAACAAATATTCCAGCCAAACATCCAACATTCCTTATAACCTTGAACTTCTTGGGTAAAACCCTGAATATAATGTAGCAGGTGATACATTTGGCATTATGATGCATACACACATATGTTTGTGTCTCTGCGCCAATGCACAAACACGTGTTCACGAATGGAGGGAAGGAACCCAAAAAATGTTTTGAATCCGACTATCAACGCAGCGTTTCTGATTGGGTGAGTGATGAGCTGTGGCTGGAGTGCTTGTGAGAGAATAAATTCAACCTAGGGTCTCCTTTGTCCACATGATTGATTTATCAAGTAATTTCAGTTTACTCGTCGTTCAGTTTGTTTGAAAGTAATTATTCCCGCACTTTCGAAGAAAAGCGGGAATATTGTGATTGTCTCCGCCGTCCGTCCGTCTGTCTTACCCTGTAACTCCTCCTACACCGTTTGAAAAAGGAACTTGAAACTTTGGGACATAGTAGATATATGTATGGACATAGTAGATATATGTATATATATATATATATATATATATATATATATATATATATATATATATACATACATATATATATACATATATATACATATATATATATATATATATATATATATATATATATATATATATATATATATATATATATATATATATATATATGTATGTATATGCACAACACTTTCAGATTTTTGATATGACCCCTAGGGGCCGGGCTAGAGGGGGTGGGGTCATGGAGGATGATTTTTAAAAAGTGTATTTACCATTGTACATGGTAAATTCTTTTATAAAGAACTTACTTATGTGGCCCCCATGAGTGACAAACAGTCACAGGTTTTACTGTATTTATCTAATTGATTATGAATAAGTATTATAATTAATGTTATACACAGTTCATTCCTATGATTAAATTGATGCACAGTTCTATATTGCTGGACAGTGTTAACTTAATGTTTCATGAAATGTTGACATGCTTGTAATGACTTCTGATTTAGTAAACATAGTAAGTATTTGGTCATAAAGCACATCAAATAGAAAAGAATAGTCAATCCATTTTGCAAGATAAAATTTCACCGAGCGTTAATGGGACAAAGCAGTGCACGCGGGAATATGAGATGGTGTGCCATCGACAACGTAGTTCTAGTTTAAGTTTGTTTGGAGATCAGTTTGTTTGTAGTTCAGTTTGCTTCAAAGTAATTTGAGTTTCTTTGTCGTTTAATTTGTTTTTTAAGTAATTTAAGTTTGTTCGTCATTCAGTTTGTTTGTAATTTAAGTTTGTTTGTAGTTCAGTTTGTAAGTAATTTAACTTTGTTTATCATGCAGTTTGTTTGTAAGTAACTTAACTTTGTTTTGTAAGTAATTTAAGTTTGTTTGTCATTCATTTTGTTCATAAGTAATGTAAGTTTCTTTGCAGTTTCATTTGTTTGGAAGTAATTTAAGTTTGTTTGTAAGTAATTTAAGTTTGTTTGAAGATCAGTTTGTTTGTAAGTAATTTAAGTTTTTTTGGAGATCAGTTTGTTTGTAAGTAATTTAAGTTTTTTTGGAGATCAGTTTGTTTGTAAGTAATTTAAGTTTGTTTGTGGTTCAGTTTGTTTTTCAGTAACTTGACTTTGTGTGTAAGTAATTTAAGTTTGTTCGTCATTCAGTTTGTTCAGAAGTAATTTAAGTTTCTTTGTGGTTTAATTTGTTTGTAAGCAATTTCAGTTTGTTTGTAGTTCAGTTTGTTTGTAAGTAATTTATGTTTGTTTGGACATCAGTGTGTTTGTAAGTAATCTAAGTTTGTTTGTAGTACAGTTTGTTTGTAAGTAATTTATGTTTGTTTGGAGATCATTGTGTTTGCAAGTAATTTAAGTTTGTAGTTCAATTTGTAAGTAATTTCAGTTTGTCGTTCAGTTTGTTTGTAAGTAATTTAAGTTTGTTTGTCGATCAGTTTGTTTGTCAGTAATTTAAGTTTGTTTGTAGATCAGTTTGTTTGTGGCAATCTCAGGATGGTTATCCATAATTCTTGTGGTCCTGAATGCAAATCGGACTCACAGAAATATGAGAAATATCCATGGATGAGAGGAGTCGGGATCCTATGGCAACCGTGGTTATAACATGCCTTGCGTGTGTGACACACACACACACACACACACACACACACACACGGCGACAAGAGGTGGCAGGATTTGGTGCTCGTGCCACCTCCCTCTCACCTGGGACACAAGGGACCAAAAGCCACGACGAGTGCATCAGTTTCGAGGGCAGTGAGCAACGAGCCAAATATGGCAGCTTAATGGGGTGAGATGTGCACTCGACGCCCGGTATCACACCATCTGACATGCGTTTGTGACGCGGCATAACCCTGAAAATTGTTGGGACTTGTTGACCTGGTGCTGCCGGGAGAGAGGGCCCGAGCTTTTGCGAACTCCCTCTTACTAAGTTCTGGCTGTTGAGGACAAGAGAGACCAAGTTTTGTGGTATTGATGACTGTGCCAAATACCATGGAGTGAGAACCTAGCCGTGGACAGCAGCTTTGATGGGGCATAGGGGTGGGTATGTAGCGCCCGGAGTTGAATCGATTGATGTGCGTATGGGACGTGGTCTGGCACCCTCGACTTGTCTTGCGGCTTGATGGGTTATGACTATTCTGTCCCATCAGAGAGGGGTGAGACTAGGGAGGGATGGGATCGAGAGTGAGGAGACCAAGACCGGGTGTATACCAGAGGCCACACAGAAGGTCGATCTATATTGGCGCAATCTACATCTGGATGTAGATTTACAGTGGTGAGAAAAAGTTTATGAACCCTTTAGAATATTCTGTATAAATTTGACCTAAAATGTGACCAGATCTTCATCTAAGTCCTCATCTATATATAACTAAAACTCTCATCTTGTATGTATGTATGTATGTATGTATGTATGTATGTATGTATGTATGTATGTATGTATGTTCCCGAAATACAGCCAAAACGGAACACGATAGCGCAAAAATTATAGTGCCACCTTACTCACCATTCCCCTGCAGTGTGCAGCATCACGTTTCGTTCAAATCAGGCAACGAAAAAAATTATTAAAAAATCAATTCCTGATCCAGTCAAGTACTCTTCGGGAGAATTAGATCAATGCAAACAACCTCAGCGGTATAATTCGCTGGAGCAACCTTTTTTTTTTCTTGAAATTATTTTTTGCATCAACCGCTGTCACAACAGGAACACAACGGGTTCACAGGTCGTCTAGTAACAAATAAAGAGAAGCTGAAGTTCACACGTTATAGTCACATGTTATATGTGACATATTGCACATTATATCCACATAATATATAGGACATCTTTCACATATTTGATGCACATGTAATATACATTTATTATGCATGACATGTTGCACATGTTATACACACACATTATCGGTGATATGTTGCACATGGTATATACATACATTATACATGACATGTTGCACATTATATGCACACATTATACGTGACAAGTTATATACTGTACACACATTATACAGGATATGTTAGATACTGTACACACATATTATACAGGACATGTTAGATACTGTACACACATATTATACGTGACATGTTGCAAATGTTATATACACACATTATACATGACATGTTGCATGTTAGAAACACACATTATAAGTGACATGTTGCAAATGTTAAATACACACATTATACATGACAAGTTTCACATGGTATATTCACATTATACGTGACATGGTGCACATGTTATATATACTGAAACGCAAAAGAAACTTACCACCTTTTAAACCTTCAAATATCAACAATAACACTGTGTGTAGTAAATGTGTGAACTTATTTGTGGTCAATAGTGTCCTCACTGTCAGAAAAAACGGTCACGGATGGTCACTTGAACCTTCAATGGTCACTTCATAGCACAGCTGTTGAACAGCCGTTTTGACTGTCAGTGATTCGCCAAGGGATACGGGATGATTTTAATGAGCTGAACGTGATGTCTTGATATTGGCTTTAAAAAGGCCAGTGCAAAATGGGCATTTCAATCAACATGCCACGATTGTCAAGGGATCAACGGAAGTGCGCCTTGGGCATACTGCAAGGCAGATTGAGCTACCGTGAGGTGGCACGTCGCCTTGGCTGTTCACACCAGACGATATCGGCCCTGGTGGACAGAGACACCCTCCACAACTCTGCAGATGACAGACCTCGATCAGGGAAGCCAAGAGTCACCACTGTAAGGCAGGACAGGCAGATGGTCCTAAATCAGATGGCTTCAGACATTGAGGACTGAGTGGGACAGAATCCAGCAGCAATCCATCCAAAGACTGGTAGACAGTATGCGCCGACGATGCACTGCCTGTATCCAAAACAATGGTGGCCACACGCTATTGAAAGGGGACTGACGTTGCACCCTGTGCTATTCTGTACTGCAGAACAAACTTATGAGATGGTGTATCTTGGTCAAAAACTTGACATGTCATCAACAAAATGCCAATGTTTCAATTAGCAATTGTTGGTTTGTTTTATTTTGAACTGTTACAATTTTATTACATTTCAAACAAGTGGTAAGTTTCTTTTGCGTTTCAGTATACATAATTACACGTGACATATGTATATTAAATACAAAAATAACACACACACACACACACACACACACACACACACACACACACACACACACACACACACACACACACACACTTCTCCCTTCACCAATTGATGCAATTAACTGTATAATTTACTTATATTGTGGCCCCGAAACCAAAAAAACTAGAATGCATCTGAAAATGCAAAACCAGTCCGCGTCCGCTTTGTAATCAGACATTGTCTTATTCTTTTGTTTGCTAAACATGATGAAAACAGTAAAAGACTAGAAGGGGACTCTGTAGAGTGCATACTTCTGCCACACAATGCCTGATCCAGCAGAACATATCGGGCCCAATAAATTTTTGATACATCGAGCTACATATCATTTTGGATCCATTTTTCAAAGGTGAGGAATCACTCTAAAAATTAAATTATCGTAACTGGATCTGCATTCAGATCTTCAACAAAATTGAATCAATTCGTCCTTGTCACACAACTAACCAGTCCACCAAGTTCTCTCCGAATCTGTCTGAAACATTTTGAGATATTGTGCTTTCCAGTATATTGTTTTAGCCCTATCAATCAATTGTGAAGAATCACTTAAATCACTTAAATTCTCGGATCCTGATTCTGATCTTCACCAAAATTGAGCCAATTATTCCTCGTCACACACCCAACGTGTCCACAAACCTTTGTCTGAATCCGTCCACAACTTTTTGAGATATCATGCGATATATCGGTTTTGACCTGATCTCTCAATGGCGAAGAATTACTGAAAAATTCTAGTATCTGGATCCAGATTCATATCTTCACCAAAATCTAATCAATTCATCCCTGTCACACACCCAACCTGCCCACCAAGTTTCATCCAAATCCACACACAACTTTTTATAAAATCCTGCACACAAACAAACAAACAAACAAGAAGAATATGTCGTACAGAGCACGATACTTGCAAAATCCATAAAACAAATTTGACCTCAAAAATAATTGGTTGTTGAATCCAATGACCATGACCAAATATGCAACTCTTCTTCAGATTTCAAGTGAATCAGATGAAAATTGACAATTTTAGAAATTCGGCCTTTGTTGACCTCCAAGATAATTGGCTGGTTGAATTCAGTGACCTGAAATCTATATCCTCTTCAAATTTCAAGTCAATCAGATGAAAATTGACAATTTTAGAAATTCGGCCTTTGTTGACCTCCAAAATAATAGGCTAGTTGAATTCAGTGACCTGAAGTATAAAATCCTCTTCAAATTTCAAGTCAATCAGATGAAAATTGAGGATATTAGAAATATCACCTTAGTTGTTGACCTTGGGCCTGTATTGACCTTTTGGTCGATATTGACCTCCAAAATAATTAGCTTGTTGAATTCATTGACCTGAAATATAAATCCTCCACAAATTTCTCATCAATCGGATGAAAATTGAGGATTTTTAGAAATGACAGATTTGTTGACCTTTGGCCGATGTTGACCTTTTGACTTTTTGACCTCAAAAAGAATAGGCTTCTTGCTTTTGACGAACTCCACCATGTGGTGAAGTTTTGTGAAGATCGGTTTAAAATTGAGACCTCTTGGTGATTGAAATACAGACGGACAGACGGACAGACAGAAGAAATAATGCACAAGACCAAACAATAAACTTGAAAATCTTAGAATTTCACAAGTAACAAATACAAACAAACAGACAGGGGTGAAAACATAACCTCCTTCCATCTTTGGCAATACCTAAAAAAAAATTTAAAACTTTAAAAATTGATTTCAGGCAACCATGACCTTTTGACCACAAGAGCAATAGGCTTCAGTAACCCAATATGCAAACTCTGCTCAAATTTCAAGTCAATTGGATGAAAATTAACAATTTTAGGCAACCTTGACCATTGACCTTTTGATCTCAAAACAAACAAAAAATTGGCTTCTCGCTTTTGATTGGTGAACCAATTCAGTGACCCATTATGCAAATTCTTAAAATTTCACGTCAATTGGATGAAAAGTGATGATTTTATGCAACCTTAACTTTTGACATTTTGAACAAATTATTAATTTGCCTTCTCCATACTCTCATAAGAAAGCTTTCTAGAACAGCCCATACCACTCCCACTCAGAAAACACCCCCAACCTCCCCACAACCCCCCTGCTCCCAACCATGATAAATCGTAAATATCATCATTTTAAACTTACCCTGTGCTTACCCTTACCTGTGCTCGACAAGCCACAGATACAGGATGAATTCCCCTCACGAACAAGGGATGATCGGGAAGCTCTGCAACAGCTTGCAGTGCAGGGAGCTGCAGGCTGTGAGCTTTTTGGGCGAGTTCAGCAAGTTCCCCCAAATGTTTCGTTGTTTCGAGACACACGCCTTTCTCGCCGGTGTATTCCCAAGCATTTTCAGCTTTTTTTGATGCTTTGTGAGCCATTTTAGGTAACAATTCTTATCTTGCACATGCGATATACTTTACATTGCCCCGACCACCACCATTTCCTGGGGTTTATGCGCTTACGCACAGAGCATTCTGGGGCGGATTGTGTCATTTTGTACGGATAGTCATCTTACAAAAGATGCGTGATCTTTTCTCAAAGAAAAATAAATTACACTACTTTTACCACAAATTCTACTCTTACTCTCATGAACAAACGAGCAGGAAACTCCTTTCACACAACACCTTGAGGGACTAGACCCAATGCCTGTGACAGTGGTGATGCTGCGGCGAATTCATGTGCTCCCTTTCTCCCAGAAAGACAGCCCTATCGATGGGATCAGAAAATCAGTCCCACCATTTCCTTTACCTTCGCCAACTCAACACCAACCTGCACTTCTCCATCCCCCCTCTCTTCTTGTACATGGAACTCTCCATGAGTCACTTATCTTGAGTTCTTCCTGACAAGCTTTCATGCTTGCTGCTTACCAAAACCCCCATTTCCACTTCTGCGCTTCATTACACCTGATCAGACCCTGTTGTCACCTCTTACTATGTCAGACTTCAAAATTATTGGAATTGGAATCCCCGGTGATGAAGCTGGCTCTCTGAGCCTATCACTTTCACATCGGATACAGGTCAGTGTCCTCTGTGTCTTCTAACACCTACGTTCTGGTCTTGCTCCCTCTGCTCTTTCTGTGCTTTGTCCCCCATTCCCCCTTCCCTTTCAGGTAAATGTAGGCTGGGAGCACAAGGTCTGCCGGCAAACCCCTTCTGGTGAAATTCCCCAAATCCCAAATCACTGCTCTCCTCCACTCATTCGTTCCTCTTTTCTCTCAACTGTGGAAACAATTTCCACATTCTCTTCAATCTCATTGTTCCCGACAGGGTTTCAAGACAGCATTTCACTCCCATCTCAGGTAACCCCCATCAAAAACCATGATCTTTTCTACCCTCAGGAAACCTCCCCAAGCCCATCTCTTTCTGGTTTCCGGGTTTTCCTTCCACTTCTGTGATTGAGAGTTTGTGGCTGGATCCCTCTTGCTCACCAGTGTCCTCCCCTTGCACACATTCTTCCCCACATCCCGCATTTTTCCACTTCTCCATCTATTTTATCCCTCAATCCTACTGTTGCTGTGTTCCCCACCCCATCCCCTCAATCTCTGCCATTCTTTTCGTTCTGTTCTGTCCTGATTCATTCTATGTTCGAGTTCCTCCACGAGCCTCAACACGGTACACAAAAACGTTTTTCCTCTCCTTGAGCCATGGAGCATCAAGGTTTGTTGTTGTCACACAGTAATCTGTCCACCTCAGTTGGTCCGTTGATCCCCTTACCCCCCCCCCCCTGTTCTGCAGTTTGATAAGCCTCAATTCACCAATATAAAAATAAATAAACAAAAGGTTCGATTTCTAAAGGAAGCAGGTGCTGGCTCAACATACTTTAACACACAACATTTTTTTTCAACAATCTCAATAAACAGCCTTAACTGCCAAACATATAAAATGAGACAAAATTCAACAATATAAATTGCAATGATGGATAAGCAGGTAGGTGCTGTGTGTGGGAGCACATCCACATTGCTCTCCTTATGCAGATGTTCGTTATCCCTTGGATCCTCTTCATCTTGCTCGCTGGTCCTTCCCAATTCCTCCCAACATGGTATAGAACTCCATTTTGCTTTTCTCAAGAGTATTGTCAATTATTCCTTCCCATAACACGTGACAAGTTTCCCCTTTAAATCATCTGCTTTGCCTCCCAAAACTATAAAAATGTACATCGTGAGTTCTTTATTCCTTACATTGCAAGTAGTCAGTCGCTCGATACACTCATCACATGACGTGGGTCATGTTCGGGTGTTTCGTTTGATACGAGAGGAAAAATGGACAGAAATGAAACTTCTTGTGTCGACATTTCATTGCACAGGTTCATATACAATGAAATAACCAACATCACAGACACAAAAGGACAAACCCAGTGGCTTCTAGAAAACAGGACAAGCCCAGTGGCGTCCAGACAAGACAAATCCAAAGAATAGACAAAGTGAAAGTTGTCCATTAACAAAAACAAACTCAAGGAATAAAGATGCAAGATTAAAGCACAATAATGAATGACATAACATCAGACCGTTTTCGTGCTAAGTGATACTCCTAAGAGTTAATATATACTGGAGTTAATAATATATATATATATACATATATATATATATATATATATATATATATATACATATATATACATATATATATATATATATATATATATATATATATACGTATATACATATATATATATATATATATATATTAATATATACTGCAACTGCAGTGCAGAAAACAAGAGGATTTAGACCAACATACCTCACGGCGTCGTGTGGCCCAGCAACTCTGTTTGATCTTCCACACGACCGCAGCCACAAGCAGCAAAGACAAGAAACAGCTGTGAGTAAACAAATGACGTGATATTAAGGGCATGAAAATATTAACAACAATTACATCATACAACAATACAGGGTCCAATTATCATGTCAGGGTACAGGGTATGCCAAAAAGACCTTGACAACTTTGATTATTAATATACATAGCACCAAAAATGATACAACAATACCCTTTGGTTTGTGCGATACAGAAATTCATAACACTTTCGTTATTTTAAGTTCTGTTAGGTTAATGTAAAATACAATGGCGACTCCACAGGAGAAAACTCGGTGCGTTAAATGGCTCAGCCGAGATCCGTCATGCAAGTTCACCGTAATTTCCATACAGGGTATGGAAGGAACCTGCCATCGTGAACTAGTCTCAGAGTGGGACAAGAGGTTTAAGGAGACTGGAAGTTGTGAGAAACAGAAAAGTACCGGTCGACCAAGCACAAGTGCAGCAGATGTTGAATGAGTTTGTGATTCATTTAAACAAAGTCCCAGAAAAATCAATTTGACGCACATCCAGAGAACTGGGACGACCAACCACCGCTGCACACAGGATTGTGCAAAAAAAAGAGTGAAGCTTTACGCCTATAAGGGGCAGATTCTGCAGGAACTCAAACCAAATGACGGACCCAAATGCAAGGTGTTTGTCTTGGAAATTACCTGAAAAAAAGGCCGTGTTCACAGAAGAAGTTCACAAATGATGAAGGATGTCAATTTTTTTAGCAAATTAATCACACACATGCACATTATCTAATGCCTTTTCGTTTTCAAGAAACAAAAAAACATTTATGTACTGATGGGTTTTAACCTACATATGTAGGGGGACCCTGTATATGACCTTTCCGAGAGCATTACTTAGTTCCTAAGAACACGAGGGAAGTACAGCATGCACACGAGATTTTTTGAATGTGCCATCTTTTCTATCGTCTGGTATTTTCCATGAGTCATGGAATGTCCCTTCTTTGCTATTGTTTACAACATGGCACGTATCATATAAAGCAGCATTTTTTCTGTCCCTGGCATTTTCGCCAAGAATATCATGGGTGATAATATATATATATATATATATATATATATATATATATATATATATATATATATATATATATATATATATATAGTTGTGGTATTAGTGGTTGTGGTAGGGATATAACCACATCCCTCCAAAGCAATAGCAACCATCATACAGCTGTACCTCGACAGTTATTCCATTAATATACGTTCAGATAGTCCCTTCCCTTTTGTCTAACGGGACAGTGCGTTGTGTAAACTTCATAGCTACGTCTGATTAAATGTCTGCACTCATTGCTATTCTTTATTTCTGCTCTTATTCCAGAGGTAAATCCCAGCCATGTGCGCCCTTCGCTGTGAGATGGGTCCTCAGCGAAGGGCAAGCAGGCATTACGCCAGACACCCCTCTGCAGAAATCATAACCTGCCAAACGCACGTGCAGCGGTAATTTCCACCCAGTGGACAGAAGACGCACCCAACATGACGCCCATGCTACACGGAACATGTACTGAGGAGATGGAAGAAAAGGCACCCAAAATGCTGGCAACTTGCAAAGGCGCACGTGGCCACACCCTTTCCAACCAATTTCAAAATCCCCATTTAATAATTATATCTATCTTCTTCTTCAACTCAACCATACATAATTATATCCAAACTTTTCCCTCATTTCCCTGACACAGATCAGGGCTGGCACCGTGCATCCCACCGCCTTTGATAACCGCGAACACGATGCTCGATGGTGGGCGGACCCGCGCGCTTTGCCACATGCTTCATGGCGGACTCACGCGCGGCCATGATACTTTATCATCATGCAGAACGAGGCACGAATAAAACACATCTTTGGTCAGGTCTGCACATGAGGTTACAATGACATCTTACCATCGGTCTTCGCTCACCACGACGACAAATGTCTCCCGCTGACGGCAGACATCCTCCCGCACCTCCGCCTCGATGCAGCTGCTATCAGGCAGAGGCATGCTGTGCAGCCGGATCGCTCGGGCCGCGTGGCGCACCATGGAGCAGGCACATTGACCAGTGCCAACCACAGGTCGCCGGGGCATGGCACGGAGTTTGGTGCAAGGCAATTCATGTAACGGGATTCGGTAAAGGGCGATTCATGTCACGGGGGTTCGGAGCAAGACAATTCCGCAGCTTGGAACCATCTGTCCGGAAGTGAAGTGGAGCCATTTCCGGTCATGGCGGCCGGCCCGTGTGCTGGCCGGGGACCAACCAGAGCGCCCGATTCGGGTAACGACATCGCTTCGGGTCATCGCCCCTGCCGCGCAACACCGGTTCGATAAAAGGATGGGTCGCGGGGCAGAGGGAGGGAGGAGTCATCGTCGTACCTGGTGTGTCGTTCTGCCTATCGTTCCATTCTCCATTCCTGACAGCTCATTCTGTCGGACTTGGGATCGACAACCTACCTGTTCGCATGCTGGCTCCGCCCTTCTTTACAAATTCGCCTGCTGGCTCTGCCTCTCCCTCCACCCAAGTCCCTCCCTTCAGGCCCGACGGTCGCGTCTCATTCCCTGGACCGACGCCACCTGCACGAAGTGCCACGAAGCAAGAGACAATGCGCCAGCTGTCAGGGAGGTATCGCCCATGCGGAGCATCCTGCCCAAAACGTAATCGTAGCACAATCGAGCAATCATGCAAGGTATTGAGACTGTTAACCTCATCGAATCTCTCCTTTTTCTCTTCATTAACTCCTCTTCATCGGTGTGTGTGTGTGTGTGTGTGTGTGTGTGTGTGTGTGTGTGTGTGTGTGTGTGTGTGTGTGTGTGTGTGTGTGTGTGTGTGTGTGTGTGTGTGTGTGTGTGTGTGTGTGTGTGTGTGTGTGTGTGTGTGTGCGTGCGCGTGCTTGTCCTGGCACCTGTCCTCGTTTAAGTTAATATTGTACAATAATTATATCAGGATAGCTCTGCTCTGTGTCTGCTTTTGCAGGTTACTTGTATATTTCCGCACCTCTCACATTTCTGCCACAGACAACAATAAAAGCTATAATCACTGTGCAACATATCTTTCCTCACCTGCCTGTTAATAAATCCCTTTGTAGAAATGTTCCCAGCTCATTTTCGTCTTTCTTTCATTGATCCAGCAGGGTCCATATCCTAACTTCGCAGGGACTTTGTTCCCAACAATCCATTCCTTTTAGCCGGTACGCCCTTGGCAGTGTCGCTCGGCTGCATCCGATCCGGTAAAGTGATCCAGTTCGGACAAGGCATACTGAGGGCGTGTTCCCCGGTAATTAAATCACATGATTAATTAAGTAACCCGATTAACCCATTCATGGGAGGACCCCAGGTCACGCGGTTAAGTTATTGGCGTTCACGGTCAGTTAGCAATCTGCCGCATCATGGAATTATCCGTGTGCGACGGCCTACAATTCCGTGGAGTATGGTGGGAACCCGAGATAGCTCCTCCCCACCCCGGTGGTCTTCTCACCTGACCCCCGGTCTGCAACAAATTATATATATATATATATATATATATATATATATATATATATATCTATATATATATCTATATATATATATATATATATATATATATATCTATATATATATATCTATATATATATATCTATATATCTATATATATATATATCTATATATATATATCTATATATATATATCTATATATATATATCTATATATCTATATATATATATATCTATATATATATATCTATATATATATATATATATATATATCTATATATATATATATATATATATATATATATATATATATATATATATATATATACACACACACATACATATATAGATGAAATAAATGTCTAATAAATATCAGTGTGGGTCCGTCCGTCAGCCCGTCCCTCCATAACTACAAAACCATGAAACCTCACCACCCCAAACTTTGCATGCAAACCAAGAGTACGCCAAAGGGGTGCATGCATGAAAATTGGGTGTTTTTTGGTAAATTTAAACACCCACTTTGAAGATAATTTAGGGGTTGATCATCACCAAAAACCAAAATAAGCCTTACCAAGACAGTGGGTATGCCATCTTCATCAACCCTCAGTCAGCTCGCAAGAGTCTTAAGAGATGATAATTTTAGGCATGCTCAACAATGCCTTGGCATGGGACAGGCCGCAATGATTTCTTAACGATAATGTTTTTTTTTTTGTTTTTTTTGGTCTTTCCTCACTTATATCATCAAATGCCTGATCATCATACCCACAAATTGCTGAATACAATGCAATGCTTATAAACACCTGGAGACACTGCAATTGTGGCTTTATTTAATTTCCGCACGGGCCGTAACCTCAAGAATCTCTTAAACTAAGCTAAATGACAAAATTTAAGCTCCAGAATTGAACTTCGCAGCATTTCCGACTGCTAAAAAAAAAGTGCTAATTTGTCCAATTTGGGCATAGTTTCACATTTCGGAACTCTCCGGGAGGTGTTCAATATGACAGATCAGCAATCGCTAATCGCTTGCTAAACCAGCCATTCCTCATCAACCATTTCATTGGAGTGCTTCTTTGAGTGCCAAAGCCACTGGCAAATGCTCGATAATATTCACATTGTCACTGAATACTGTTTATCGATCGACTTGAACAAAGTTGAGGGGCAACTCACCTGTGTTGGCCCTGCGTTGTTCTGCGGTGTGTCGGGCATTGGCTGGAGCGCTGAAAATGGGCAATTTTATTTTACATGACATTTCCTGTTTTTGTACAATCTTCTTTCATTGTATAACCTGTCACTTTGTCATAGATAAATACATATAAGAAAGTAAACATTTCGTTTTTCAAAGTTTCTTCAATGGTGTCATTAGCGTGCTTGCTCGGAGCACTCTTCAAGCTTCATTCTCTACAAGCTTCCATGGCAATACAGTGGTGCGGTTGTCCATGTGAACATCTATGTCATTAAGAAGGCAAAATAAATTATATGATTACAATGAGTTAAAAGTGTTTTCAGTTATAAAGCAATGAATCACCACATCACAGCAGGATAGCCGAGAGGTAGGCAAGCTCACTCTAAGCCATCTAGCCTGGGTTTGAATCCCTCCCCAGCTATAAACTGTCATCCCGATGTTTCACAGGCAGAGTGATTCATCAATGTGTGTGTCGTCTCTTGGATGAACATTAAACTGACAGCAACATCTGCCGGAATCACACCCCCTCTCCTCTCCCCCTCTCCTCTCCCCCTCTTCACTCTTCCCTCCCATTACCCCTCCATCACACACTTCTCTCCCCTTTCTCCCACTCCCCACTCTTCAATCCCATTTCTACCCCTCCCTTCTCTCCCCATCCTCCCCCCTCTCCTCTGTCCCCATCCTTCCCCTCTCCTCTCAATCCCCATCCTTCCCCCTCTCGTCTCTCCCCATTTCCCTTCCCCTCCCTTCCCCTATCCCCTTCCCTCCCCCCCATCCCCTTCCCCTCTCCCTCTCTGTGACCCCTCTACCTCTGCCTCTTCCTCTCACCCCTCTGCCTCTGCCTCTTCCTCTCACCCCTCTTCCTCTGCCTCTTATTCTCACCCTGCTCCCTCTTCCTCTCACCCCTATGCCTATGCCTCTTCCTCTCACCCCTATGCCTCTGCCTCTTCCTCTCACCCCTATGCCTCTGCCTCTGCCTCTTCCTCTCACCCCTATGCCTCTGCCTCTGCCTCTTCCTCTCACCCCTATGCCTCTGCCTCTTCCTCTCACCCCTATGCCTCTGCCTCTTCCTCTCACCCCTATGCCTCTGCCTCTTCCTCTCACCCCTATGCCTCTGCCTCTTCCTCTCACCCCTATGCCTCTGCCTCTTCCTCTCACCCCTATGCCTCTGCCTCTTCCTCTCACCCCTATGCCTCTGCCTCTTCCTCTCACCCCTATGCCTCTGCCTCTTCCTCTCACCCCTATGCCTCTGCCTCTTCCTCTCACCCCTATGCCTCTGCCTCTTCCTCTCACCCCTATGCCTCTGCCTCTTCCTCTCACCCCTATGCCTCTGCCTCTTCCTCTCACCCCTATGCCTCTGCCTCTTCCTCTCACCCCTATGCCTCTGCCTCTTCCTCTCACCCCTATGCCTCTGACTCTTCCTCTCACCCCTATGCCTCTGACTCTTCCTCTCACCCCTATGCCTCTGCCTCTTCCTCTCACCCCTATGCCTCTGCCTCTTCCTCTCACCCCTATGCCTCTGCCTCTTCCTCTCACCCCTCTGCCTCTGCCTCTTCCTCTCACCCCTATGCCTCTGCCTCTTCCTCTCACCCCTATGCCTCTGACTCTTCCTCTCACCCCTATGCCTCTGTCTCTTCCTCTCACCCCTATGCCTCTGCCTCTTCCTCTCACCCCTCTGCCTCTTCCTCTCACCCCTCTGCCTCTTCCTCTCACCCCTCTGCCTCTTCCTCTCACCCCTCTGCCTCTTCCTCTCACCCCTCTGCCTCTTCCTCTCACCCCTCTGCCTCTTCCTCTCACCCCTCTGCCTCTTCCCTCTCACCCCTATGCCTCTGCCTCTTCCTCTCACCCCTATGCCTCTGCCTCTACCTCTCACGCCTATGCCTCTGCCTCTTCCTCTCACCCCTATGCCTCTGCCTCTTCCTCTCACCGCTATGCCTCTGCCTCTTCCTCTCACCCCTATGCCTCTGCCTCTTCGTCTCACCCCTCTGCCTCTTCCTCTCACCCCTCTGCCTCTTCCTCTCACCCCTCTGCCTCTTCCTCTCACCCCTCTGCCTCTTCCTCTCACCCCTCTGCCTCTTCCTCTCACCCCTCTGCCTCTTCCTCTCACCCCTCTGCCTCTCCCTCTCACCCCTCTGCCTCTCCCTCTCACCCCTCTGCCTCTCCCTCTCACCCCTCTGCCTCTCCCTCTCACCCCTCTGCCTCTCCCTCTCACCCCTCTGCCTCTCCCTCTCACCCCTCTGCCTCTCCCTCTCACCCCTCTGCCTCTCCCTCTCACCCCTCTGCCTCTCCCTCTCACCCCTCTTCCTCTCCCTCTCACCCCTCTGCCTCTCCCTCTCACCCCTCTGCCTCTCCCTCTCACCCCTCTGCCTCTCCCTCTCCCCCCTCTGCCTCTCCCTCTCACCCCTCTGCCTCTCCCTCTCACCCCCCTCCCTCTCACCCCTCTGCCTCTCCCCCTGCTCCCCCACCTTCCCCCTCTATTGAAGGGACTGTAGCATGTACGAATCAGATTCGGAGTGAGCCGAACAGAGGGGTGCACAGGTCACTGCATGTGTTAGCATGCAATCATACAGGAAGGCCTTTGCCAGGTAGATAGTGTGGGCTTTAAATGCTCCCGCCTGGTTTTATATAGAATCCTGCAGTTAAAAAGAAAATGTTGCTGTTTGGACACGTTTTATCGACTTTCCCTTCCCCTCCCCTCAAGCTGCCTTCCCCTCCTTTTGTGCTGCCTTGCCCTCCCCTCACACTGCCTTTCCTTCCCTTCCCGTCACACCACATTCTCTACCTCTCATGTTGCCTTACCTTCCCATGCCCTCACGATGCCTTCCCTCCACCACCTCTACACCCCCATGGATATCTCCTGGTGGTCTCCACATGCTGTATTAACGTACCCCATTTCATTCAATCTTGTACTACCCCCCCCCTCCACAAATCCCATTACCAAACGCAAGTTGAGCACCCCTCCCCTCACGCTTACCTCCTCCCAAACACCCTCCCCCTCCTCACTCCCCTCTCTCTCCCCCAACCTCCTCGCTCCCCCCACCCTCCCTTCCTTGCTCTTCTCCCCCTTCCTCACCCCTCCTTGCTCACCCACACCTCCTCCCTCTTTCCTCTCCTCTCTCCCCTCATCTTTCTCTCCTCTCTCCCCTCATCTTCCCCTCCACTCTTCTCTCCTCCCTCCCGCCTCCCTCCCTCACTCGCCCCCTTCTCTCTCACTTGCCCCCCTCCTCTCTCACTCCGCCCTTTCCCTCGCCCTTCCCCCTCCCCTCCCACATCCTTCTCCCTCCTTCAACCCCATTCCCCTTTCCCCCTTCTGAAGGCCTGAACTTTGCCTGTTGATCAATATGTTTTTTGTTGTATTTTGCAGAGCAATGCAGTGACAGTGCAAGTACTTTTGTCGTGTATCTGAGCAGCTTGTATCTGACAGTGCAAACAAACAACTGAGCAGCTTGCAGAGCGCTTGCCAAGTGGCTTAATCACTCAAGCAACCACTCCAACAAAACAGTTGATAAAGGTGCTGTCACACCTTGACAATTTAGCCAGCGTATGCCGACTTATGAAAAATTTGTCTAAAACGCTGACACACGTCAAATACGTTATGGGTAAGTTTTGTATACGTTAAGAGCATGCTGAAAAACACTGCCATACGTCGTAGTACGCTGGCTTTCATCGTTGTACTTTGCGGTTGTCCTCAAATTTTAGCATGCTTGAAATTTTACGACGTATGCCGGCGTATGACTCACACGTTCCGCTACGCTGGCCATAATTTGTAGGCACGTTATGCGATCGTTGACACATGTCGACACACGTTACTTGTAAGTGACTCATAAGTCAAAACACTTCGAGGTAATGATTAGCGTACCCGAAACTTATTTATAACCTATGAGTAACGTCTTGTAGGCACGTTACACGATCATTGCACACACGTCGAGGCACGTTGTGCGATCGTTGACACACGTCGAGGCAAGTTTCTTGTAAGTTACTCATAAGTCGAAACACGTCAAGGTAATGTTTAGCGTACCCAAAACTTATTTCTAACCTATGAGTAACGTGCTTTGAACCTATGTGTAACGTACCTCCAACGCATATTGACGTATGTAGGCGTATTTGAGTGACGTCTTCCGGATGACCACAGAACTTACTGAACGTGTTTCTAATTTACAGCTACCGTATAATGGCGTATTGGCAGCGTTTAAAAAAAAAAAAAAAATCAACAACAATAACTTCTGATATTTCGTCACGTGCCGTTACGTCACGTCCGATTGCCGCTTCAGATTGCTCATGTCTTATTCTTAGTTCCTCCTCCGTGAATATTTCTGTTTGAGGATATTGTCACGTCGACGTCGAAACTTAAAAGCAAATGTCCAAATATATTTTAAAATTCGTGATAGACTAAAAAAAAAAAAAGTAGTAAAAAAAAACAAAAAAACAACAACAACAACAACAACAACAACAACAGCTTCAGATATTTCGTCACGTGCCTTCATGGAGCCAAGGAGAAAAAAAGAAAATGTGCCTTGACGGAGAAAATAAGTTTCGGGTATGTTAAACATTACCTCGACGTGTTTCGACTTATGAGTAACTTACAACAAACGTGCCTCGACGTGTGTCAACGATCACATATCGTGCCGACAACTTATTCCCAGCATAGTGGAACGTGTGAGCCATACGGCGAGTACGTCGTAAAATTTTCAGCATGCTTGAAATTTCACGATGTACGAGATGTACCACGAAATATGACAGCGTACTTCATCGTTTTTGAGCGTGCTCTTAACGTATACACAACTTACCCAGAACGTATTCGACGTGTGCCAGCTTGGTTCGGCAAATTTTTCAGAGGTCGGCATACGCTGGCTAAATCGTCACGGTGTGACTGTGTGGTTGACACTTTCAATTTTCAGGCGGTAATGATTTAAATCAGTGTGCGGCAGGTTTTTATCAGGCTACGCCACGAGTTCGTCGGCGATACGTGCAGCCTAAGTTAAACTATCGTTGGGCATAGGTAGTGAACGCCGACAACAGGCTAAGCATTCGTTGGTATAAGTTATCTATAAGACAACGAAACGTTCTGTGCCCGTTACTAATATGTTATGCATACGACCAACACGTTATAAATACGACCAAAACTTTAAAAAAAACTCTTAATTTCAGCGTACGCCAAGGTTTTTCTATACATTTTTATACGTTGCCATTGCTGGCTAAATCGTCAAGGTGTGACAGCGCCTTAAGCAACGGCTGGCATGGTAAATGAGAGCAGCAAGCCGATTGGTTATGGGACAAACCCGCAAAAACAAAAACCACAAATCTCTTCACAATTTCAGATTTCACTTCAAATTTTGAAACTTATTTAATCCACAAGATCCGATCCTCAAAGCCAAAATCATTTTTGATTATGTACTTTAATTTGCCTGTGAGAGGTCATCATGGAAAATTGCATCATATAATGCATGAAATCGCTCCAAGCTCCTAGTTTGAAAACTATAGCACTAACAAAAGCGATATATGCAGCGATTGCTCGGTATGTATATGAGGCATTCAATGATATGAGTGAGGAAAGTGAAGAAAAAAAAAACATTTTAAGTGCTTTATCGTTGATAAACCGTTGTGCCTGTTCCAAATCAAGACATTGTTGAGCAGGCACAACAAAATGGCGGCTTAAAACCCGAGCGAGCTGACAAAGGGCTGAACCAAGATGGCGCACTGCCATCTTTGTAAGGCATATTTTTGTGATTTTTTGAGATGAGCACCCCCCTAAATTATCTTTAAAAGGGTTGTTTAAATTTACCCAAACACCCGGTTTCCATTCATGCACTGCATTGAAATTCCCTTCGTTTGCATGCAAAGTTTCAGAAAAGACTTCTGTTCTTTTCAGGTTTCATGGTTTTGGAATTATGGAGGAGACACACTGACTGACTGACTGACTGACCGACCAATTGACTGGCTGGCTAACACAAATTGGCTTTTATTATTATAGATATTCATAAACCTTGTAGAACATTCCATTACATCACAATACATGAGGTATCTTGCACTACCAGTAAAGTAAACAAGCACACCTTACATGCATATTTCCCAGCACATCCATTTTGCTTACCACTCAATCGAGATGTTATTTAAATACAAATCTGATCACTTTCACAGATTCCACACATTCTCTTGTGACCACTCCCCAACCCCCTCCCTGAGTAATTACTGGAAATGGTATATAAAATGTATTCACTTGAATGCTTCATCAATATACAGGAAAAGAAACAGTATGTGCATTTTCTAAGAAAACAGACACATGCATGTGCGAGCGCACGCACGCACGTACGCACACACACTCGACTCAATACTCAAGTTACAAAACACTGAGGAAATAACAGAAGCCTGGTCCATGAGATGGGTGAGATTGTCCAAGTCCCTGGAGATTGATGAGAAAATGCCATTTGGGTGCAAGACACATATCGAGCTCAGAAATGCATGGCTCATGCCCATGCGTCACCCTGGAGCTGCCAACTGAGATTAGCTAAAAAAAAAAATCGCCAGATTACGGGCTAGTTAGAGATGGGACACCATCAAAGGACAATCAGATAAGTATTGGGATGCTGTAAAATGGTACACACAGGCTTAACTGGAGAAGAATCCATAAAGCGATGGAAGGAACATCAAAGTGAATAATGCATGGCGGCATTAACACCATCACGAGCAAACTGCCACCACTACCCTCTCCCCCAATCCCCCCTGCTCCCCGTCCCCTTTCATTAGGCAGCCATGCAACATTAGTCAAGTAAAGCCTTCATTAAGGAACACCACACATTCTCTTCTCATTCAGGACACCTGAAACCATGCAACTTAATGGAAAAGCTGCTCTGCATTTACCATTTAGATCCACTTACGCCTCCAGTACTCAATTGGCATGTACAAGGCAAGCAAATGTCCATGAAAATGAACTGCATACTTTACATCTTCATGTCTAACGCTAACTGTGACCGATTAATAAATACTTTTGCTGTTTTTGCTGTCATATTCCCAAATCCAACACACCACTGTTGGTGTCCCCCTCCCCTACCCCTGCTACAGTTCCTTTTATCCTGTTGCGTCCTGATCCATTTTGTGTTTTAGTTCTTCCACAAGCCTCGACTCTGTATACAAGAAGTCATAGGTTGGCAACAATTGTACAGGCTTCATGGGCCGAATGGTCTCTTTCTGTGATGAATTTCCTTGGAAGGGAAGTCATCTCTTTTATTGTGAACCATGGTGTCTGTCCGTGCGTTCGTCTGTCTCCCATTTACGGTGACCGCTCCTCACGCTGCATTTGAAAAGCTCAACATTCACTTTTGAAATGACGGGAGAACAGGCATGAGTAATGTTGATGCCAAATTTTATTTTGCAACCAGGATATTTTGCACTCTTTTTCGACAAATCCATCCTCTGCCGACCGATGTTGCACAACCATTTTGCAGAAGGCGGTATAAGTAGCTCAACTCAGAGCTTTGGTTATGAGCAAAACCAAAAGTGCAGCACAACTGACCTTTTTAAAGTAAATATTATTTAAATTGATAAATTAACTTAGGCCTTTCGTGTCACTGAGCACTGATACTTTTGCTGGCTTTTCCCATCACTTGGGATGGGCACTCTTCCTCATACAGAATGTATGTGTGTTTCTATATATATTCATGTGAGCACTTGTTGTTTGGCAGTCATTACCACAAACGTATGTAGCGTCGTTAGTGTATTGTGCTGTATTTTATGTCTTTTCCAGTTTCACGCCTTAAAAATGACTTCATGCCTGTGTGACTCCAATAAAACACTGGAGCAAACAAGGCTATTCCCCGACTCCCACGTCGTTCTTGAACGGAGTTTAACTGGCTGTCTAAATACGTACAGTTACACGTCGGGAAGACAGTATACATTCTATGGAAGATCCATTAAAATGTCGATAAATTCTGCAGAGAATGTGTGTTCTATAGAATTATTTAGACGTTGGATTCTTGAGGACCTGTCTCTAGAAATTATATGGTACTTGAGGACAAAATTCTATAGAACTGTAATTCCCATAGAATATATACTCAAAATAAATTTTGTAGAGTTTCTACAGAATTTATAATGGACCAGTAAGATAGATTTGGGTCCTAAAGTACCGTATAATTTCTACAGAACATGTTTTGCAGAGTTTAATATACAGAAATACAGTTCCTTCAGAAAATGTTCAAACCGTTCGACTTTTTTCACATTTAGTTGTGTTACCGCCTGAATTCAAAATGGATTAAATATAAAAAAAAATTTTTATCATCGATTTACACAAAACATCCCATAATGACAAAGTGAAAACTTGTTTTTAGAAAAATTTTCAAATTAATTAAAGATGAAAATCTGAAATGTCTTGCATCAATAAGTATCAATCCCTTTGCTATGACATTCCAACTTGATCTCAAGTGCATCCAATTCCCTTTGATCATCCTTGAGATGTCTCTACAAACTTGATTGGAGTGCACCTGTGGCCAGATCAATTGATTGAACTTGATTTCAAAAGAAACACACCTTTCTATACAAGGTCCCACAGTTAACAATGCATATCAGAGCAGAAACTCCACCATGAAGTCCAAGGAACTGTCCGTATAACTCCGAGATAGAATTGTGAGGAGGCATAGATCTGAGGAAGGGTATAAAACAATTTCTGAAGTGATAGGAGTTCCCAAGAGCACAGTGAGCTCCATCATTAGGAAATAGAAATAACATGGAACGACCCAGACTCTTCCAAGAGCTGGCCGTCCGAACAAACTGAGCAACCAGGCAAGAAGGACCTTGGTGACGGAGGTGACCAAGAACCCAATGATCACTCTGATAGAACTACAGAATTTGTTGGCTGAGATGGGAGAACCTGCCAGAAGGACAACAATCTCTGCAGCACTTCACAAATCTCGGCTTTATGGGAGAATGGTCAGACAGAAACCACTCCTGAGAAAAAGGCACATGACAGCACACCTGGAGTTTACAAAAAGTCACATGAAATACTCTGATAGCATGAGGTAAAATATTCTTTGGTCTGATGACATGATAATTGAACTCTTTGGCCTGATTGCAAAACACGACGTATGGCGGAAACTGACCACAGCTCATCACCCATCTAACACCATCCCTACCGTGAAGAATTGGTGATGGCAGTGTCATGCTTTAGGGATGCTTTTCAGCGGCAGGGATTGGGAGACTTGTCAGGATGGACGGAACAATGAATGAAGCCAAATACAGGCAAACCCTTGAGGAGTACCTTTTTCAGAGTGCAAAAGACCTTAGACTGTGCCGAAGATTTACATTCCAACAGGACAATGACCCCAAGCATACAGACAAAGCAACACCGGAATGGCTTCAGAACAAGAATGTGAAAGTCCTTGATTGGCCTAGACAACGTTCAGACTTGAATCCCATTGAGAATCTGCAAAAAGACTTGAAGATTGCTGTTTACTGATGCTCCCCATCCAACTTGACAGAGCTTGAGCAAATCTGCAAGGAAGAATGGGAGAAAATACCCAAATCCAGATGTGCAAAGCTGATACAGACATATACAAGAAGACTCGAAGCTGCAATCGCTGCCAAAGGTGATTCTACCAGGTATTGACTCAGGGGTTGAGTTTTTATTGACACACGACATTTCAGCTTTTCATCTTTGATCGATTTATAAAAATTTCGAAAAACATGTTTTCACTTTGTCATGATGGGGTATTTTGTGTCAATCGATGATAAAAAATTTTTTAATTTGATCCATTTTAAATTCAGGCTACAACACAACAAAATGTGAAAAAAATGAGGGGCATGAATACTTTCTGAAGGCACTGTAACTTCCCATCATATTTTGGTTCTTTTCAGGGTGATTTATGCTATCGCTGGTGAACTACTTTATCAACCCTTTCTGTGAAAACACATATGTCCTTGTGAAACTGGGCCAGCATTAATGTACTGTTTATTCACAGCAAAGGATCTGGATAAGCCCCTCGTCATCATCATTTATCAGTTACAAAAGCATGTCCGTGATAAATGTAGGTGCAAACTTCACCATCTGCACCACACATACAAATCTCGATGCAGTCTATATTTTGTGATCTGCAGAAGCAGTGGGAGAGGTATATTGTCTTCTTACAGCCATACTTCGTTAGGTATATTATTGCATATGGGCAGAAAGCTTCATTGTTGTGATGGCCACCAGTCCATCACCCTGCACTTTCCATCCATTGTCTGTCAGTGGCGGGAGCTGTGGGTCAGGCACATAGCCTTGGAACCACACCATTGCTTGGTAATGTGCATGTGCAATTTAGCTTATTTCAAGACTCCTCGAGTTGGTGGCATCTTTTGGGTTTCTAATTGTTTCTTTGTGACCAATCTCCAGCAGAGGTCACAAACATCAGAAGTGGACGTCCCTGGTTCGTGCATAGCCGACAGACTAACTTTTCTGGAGCCACAGTTGTTTCTAGTGATGGCTCATTGCATTTCCAAGGGCAACAAAGGTAGATACCACATCAGGAGAAGACTTCTTCAGTACCTGCCAGTAGCTGAGCTTGCCCTTGGCAGCAAACCTTCCAGTTTGATCTGCTCCAGAGAAAGCATGGAAGCCTGTCAGTGCAGCAACCTTTGCCTCACCCAGTGCATGGAATATAGATGACACTGGGATGACTCATTTCCTGTCGCCTGTCTCTGTGACAAAGTCGGTGTCTTTGCATAGTCATGGACAGCATCTGATAATCATAACGAGAACGTCCACAACTGGGGACTGTGTGTACAATTCCGTAGCTCCTCGGTTTGCAGCATCTCGGCTGTGTCGGATGATTCTCGTATCAGTTTCTTCATGCGTGCTGCAGAGGTGCTGTACGTCAACACTGTTGGACATCACGTCTTTCCTTGAAGTGACAATGAAGGTCTTGGTTGTCTTCTTAAAGTGGTGTAAGGCTTTCTTTGTGAGGTACACAGCTAGTTGGTCTTTCATCTTTGTGCCTGAAAGGAACTGTTTTGCTGATACCTTCTCTATAGGTGTGTTGTCTTCTACATGAGAGACGATGGCTGGTTTGCCACATTTGCCCCTCTCTCTTGTGACGTCCTTCAGTGATGTTATGACATTGTAGCGATCAAACACGAGATGCATCTCATCATAGTCTTTGGCCTTGAGGTCCAGTGTGGCAGTGAAATGATCTGCCAGCTCTGCATTTTTTTAATCCCTGCTGGCTTTCCCATTACATGCACCAAGGCTACGCCATCTATGATGGTGACCTTCTTCTGTGGAAGTCGAACATCATCGATTGTAACATTCTCTGGCAGCTGAGCACCATCAGTTTCTCCATCTTTGGGGAACTCCTCCAGTATGGCCATGAGCTCGCTTTTGTCAATGCATGGTGGAAGCGCTCCAGTCATGGAGAACAGAGCTCATGGGAGTGAGGTGAATTCATCGTGACCAATGGCTTCCTTGAGATTCACCTCTGGTTGGGACCTGGGAACAATCAGCATTCAGGCAAACCAGTGCCCAATCATCCTTCAGCTCTTCTACTTGATCAGCCAGTTTATGCTTCACCAACTTTCTTACACTTGTCCATATTTTCAGCTGAATCTTTTTCATTCTTGCCCAGAGGTGGACCTTGTCTCTATTGATGTGTTCTTCAATGATGGTAGCATACTCATGCTGGCCAATTTCATTTTGGGCACAGATGTTTTTGCTGCACTTCCTCTGACATCATGACTTTGATGATGATAGTCACCAAGTCATCCTTATCGTATGTCATGGGGTTTGTGGAAGACTTGACATTTTTCACACGAAGGATATTTTATTCTCATCTCATCCACACCACATACAGCATGTGTAACTCGTATAACTGTGGCCTTAACTATGAACAACTTTTATATTTTTCTGTCTCGATCAGCACAAGTCGTCTGACATTGTTGACATTTTATGTTGTAAATACACCTTTTTTGGATTGTATGCCTTTAGAAACAATTTTTATTCATCTTTTCCTGAAAAGAACATAAATATTGCATGAAGATTTAAATGTGTTTCACATCCTTGCACAAACATGTCGTTTAGGCTGGAAATTAAAAGTGGAAATCAAGGAAAAGCTGAATTTTGGCTAAAATGACGTTTGAACTCTGACCGAGGGTCAAGGTCAATAAAGGTCAACAGAAAAATGGCAATATTGTTCCAGGTACTAGAACCCAGGAAAATACATTTATAATGGTTGCCAAAAATTAACACGCCATGCCCACGGGACCCCAAATCTGACACATTCTCCCGCTCCACCTTCCCATCCCACTATTCTCCTGCTGTTCCTTTTATGTTGTGTTATGTCCTGATTCGTTCTGTGTTCCAGCTCTTCCAAGAGCCTTGACTATGGATACAAAAAAAAGTGACCGCGGGTAGGAAAGGTAGAGAAAGGACAATCAGGAGTACTTTGGCGTGCAAACAAAAGAATGGCATGGAGTAACCTTTCATGACCAATGGAGACACCAGGTGACGTCAGCAAGAAACATATCACAAATACTATCAAGCTCTACTTTCA
>NC_140972.1:98497659-98500159 GCF_056783735.1 Eptatretus burgeri
CCTGCCACGTATGTGTTTCAGGGGAGGTGCCATGGGGGGCACTCTCCGGTGTTTAGGGAGCTGGTAAGCTCGGAGGCAGTGTCGTGCCCGGGGGTGCCATAGCTGGAGATCGGCAGAGGGTCGTGCCTGCCAAAGGGAGCCACGCGTCCCAGCCATGAGACCGTGTGAGGGCACGGAGAGAAAATTGGGGGGCAAGGCCCGAAATTGTGAGGACACCAACACAGGTGACGGGAATCTGGGTTGTTAGAACCAATAGCTTAAGCGCGAGGCGCTTGTTGAAAGCCCCGGGGTAGTTTAACAGTTAAATGGATAGGGTAGATTAGGAAGTGTACCCCTCCGCACCATCCATCCCCTCGCTCTCGTTGTGGGCCGCTGGACCCACTTTGGGTTAGATCACTGAACTCTGGGGAGGCCATTCTGAGGCTTGGATTGGGCCTCCACACAGGACGCTAGCTCTCCCTTGTTCCCCTCCGGGAAGGTAACGTAGGGGTTGGGAGTAGGCTAGGTGACAGGATAGGTTAGCCGAACAAGGACAGTACAGGGGGTTAGGGGACGATTTATAGTGGGGAAGTAAAAAAAAAAAAAAAAAAAAAAAAAAAGTTGGGGCTAAATTGGGGTTTGACAAATTAAGGGAGTGGGTATAGACAGTGACAGGCAAAGGCGATAGGTTGGGAGGGAGACCGTAGAGTAGGTCCGAGCCTGCCTTCCGAGTGGCCAGCACCACCACACTCCCTCCACCAACCTCCACTGAATGGCGAAGGCTGGCCAGCTTCATCAGCAGCTGTTGTTTTGCTGCAAGGCCTGTGCCGGCTGGATCGACTGCAGCTGCTGTGCTGCAAGGCCTGTACTGGCCGGAGCGTCTGCAGCTGTTTTCTGCAAGGCCTGTGCCGGCCAGTTCATCTGCCGGCTGTGTTTGCCTGCAGCGGC
Source organism: Eptatretus burgeri (assembly GCF_056783735.1). Taxonomy (NCBI): domain Eukaryota; kingdom Metazoa; phylum Chordata; class Myxini; order Myxiniformes; family Myxinidae; genus Eptatretus; species Eptatretus burgeri. The sequence goes on from NC_140972.1 coordinate 98,498,587, forward strand.
CTTGTTCTGCAGGCTGTGTTTGCCTGATCACCTTTGCCATGCCATGCCCACTGCCCCTGTTCACCAGGCCCGTTCAATTTTGCTTTGCCCCCCCCTTGTTCATTGCCATGTGCGCCAGGATCAGAAAGCAACAGCTTGCAAGCTGCAAGAACTGCCCTGTTGGCAGCTACAACACGGGCCTGCAGTGGCGGCCCGTGCACCGTGTTTGTGTCCATCCATCCATCCGTTGTGTTCATTGCGTGTGCCACTTGAGCTGGCACGGAGACTTCGTTTGTGCAGCCCATGCACCGTTGTGGTTCACTGCGTTCAGTTCAAAAGGGAAGGCCTTGGACTGCGTGTGAGCAGCCGGCCACGTTCCCTGTCACCTGCATTGTCTGAGTCAGAGACTGCGTGTGAGCAGCCTGGCTCCCTGCTAACTGCTTTCCTTTTGCAGAGTCCATTGATCCTGGGCCATGGTTTAGTGTAAAATTTGTAAGTTAAGGTTAAGATGTACTGTACATATGAGTGCGCCCCCGGCATGTCTGTCTTAGCGCCGGCAATTTTATTTAAGTCGTCCGTGTGAGTGGGTTTGTTTAGGTAGTTACTCAGCCCTCAGGTTATTTATTTTGGGGACACGAATACCATGAATGTCGCACTCAGGGATCCGTAGGTAAAATGTACTAGGGGAAAACTACACATGATGGCACACGAAAATTTGATGACTCGGGACGAGTCTGTAAAAAGGGGAGGGGTAGTGTTGTGGTTGACGAAATTCGCAAACCACCATTCAGGTTCCGTACGTGAGATATCTCTGTAAGTATATGTGTAGTTAGCCCAAACCCGTTGTTTAGAGGGAATAAATGTCATTCATTCGGGCTGCCACCCTTTTAGATAGCCGTTTTTCTTTTACTATCTTTATTTTGGACCAACCGCCATTACTACCACCACAACCACCACCAACCGCATCTCGACAACCACAGCCACCTTCTCCAGAACCGCCTTCACAACATCCACCTTCTCCACCAACCGCCATTACTACCACCACAACCACCACCAACCACATCTCGACAACCACAGCCACCTTCTCCAGAACCGCCTTCACAACATCCACCTTCTCCACAACCGCTTTCACACACCAACCACCACCCGCAACGCCGCTTCACAACAGCCACGACCTTTACCGTCACAACTCACCCTCGCAACCATCGCATCACCGCCATTCCCGCGCCGCTTGTGGGCACCGATACTGGACTCGTACAGGGCGCGCACCGAGCAGCGGGTGCAAAAACACCAGCCTTTCCGAGAAATCAGATCAAGAATGATTCACGCCCACTTCTGTTCCGTCCTATCAGCGAGCGTGGGGCGATTTGGCCCCGCCTCCAGGCGCGTCGGAGTATAATCGCTATATGCAGATTCGCGGATCAAGAATGATTCACGCCCACTTTTCCTTCGTCCAATGGGCGAGCGTGGCTCCGCCCCCGAGCCATTCCTGATCCAAAAATCTGCATATGATTTCTCCTGTCGCACTATAAAGCGCCGAGCGCGGAGCGAATCAGGGCAGTTGGAGGCAGTTGGGAAGAGTTGAGAAGAGGAA
>NC_140972.1:98517659-98550159 GCF_056783735.1 Eptatretus burgeri
CACAACATGTTTATTCCCCCTTTCTGTTTGTGGCAAGTCAATGATATCAATTCCCAGGGTCTGAAATGGATGCTGAACTGATTCGGGATGTCGTAATTGCGTATTCTTCTGACCAGATCCTGTAACTATGGCACTCTCGAGAAAGACTTTAGCAAATTTAACTGCATCTGTGTACATGCCTTCCCACCACCAATACAACATCAGGGAGCTCGAAAAGTGCTCTCCAGAGAAATGGCCTCCAAATGGTCCAGTATGGGCATCTTCAAGGATCTGCCATCACAACTGGCTGAGTACCACCACTCTCTTATAGTTTTCATGCTTGGGATCTATGTAGAACAAAATTCCATCGACGATAGCAAATAGAGATCCCTCAAGGGACAATTTACGAGCACTGGTGTTTTCCAGCAGTTGACCTTGTTCTACAAAGTCAAACATCTCCTTGACTATTGGATCATTAATCTGCTCACTCACAAAAGCATCAGGAGAGCAGACATCTCTAGCAGGTGGAGTGCTGTCCAGCAATGAGGTGAAGTCATCTACTTGGGGATTTTTTTTTCTATGCAATATAATCATCAGGGATTGCTTTTGTCACACTCGTGGGGTTCATTGTTTAATGATGGTGCACTCATGGCGCTGGGCTTGCAACGGTGAGAAGCTGTGACCGCTAGGGTGCATCTCGTGTGAAATGCTGAGTCAGCTGTAGAACCAGAATACCATACCTCCTTTCTTGCTTCCTTTCCTTACAATTTTATTTTACTCTGTTGATAAAAAGATCTTCCTTCTCGACCTTCTCCCTCCCTTGAGGGCTCTACATAATTTTTTGGCAAAGAACCATGACGGGGGAAAAGAAGAGGAGGAAGAGAAAGAGTGAGTCGAGTTAGAAGTGAGAGGCGGGAACGAACGCAGGATGCGCGGTCTGGCTTGGATGAGAAACTTGGCCCTGGAGAGATCTTTGAGGATTTGAGCGATCCCTCCGAGGGTTGCCTGTTGGAGTGACTGTCTGTGTTGAAGAGACTGGTGTGGAGGAGAGCCTCTCAGTGCATGTGGCATCGTGTAGTAAAGAGGGAGAGGGAGCAGAAGCAGTTGCGCCTCGTGAGTATCGTCTGAGCTGACCTAAGGAAACGTGCAGCTTCAAGGAGTTGCAGGAATTGCTCTGATTCAGTCGTTGGTGATGTTGGAGAACACATCCAGAGAGAGAGAGAGAGAGAGAGAGAGAGAGAGAGAGAGAGAGAGAGAGAAGGGTGGTGGTGAAGCGTCATCCTTCTGGCCTGTGGCTGGGGCGAGGCCACTGGAACGTCAAATCAAACAGGCCTGAATTCCCTCCCTCCCCCATTGTTTTTTCCTTTACACATTATTTTCTTTATATCTTGGCAAATATTCCTTTGTTATTTTGCTCCCCCACCCACCTCCCCTTTGGGATTAGCTAGGGATATCTGGTGGGCCGTTTAATTGTCTTGGCGCTTGTCTGTCCTTTAATTATTTGTTACCAATGCATATCAGCGGGATTTCTTATCAATATGATTTATCCATTGCTTGGTGATATACCCTGTGTTTTCTGTATCCTGAGTAAAGGATTTGCATTGATTCCACTGTTTTGAATTTGCATTGCATTACTGGATTTGCATACATTTGCATACCGTGTGTTGAACAGTAGGGGTGTGTAAATTTGTCTCAATATTTAGATGGTAACTTCGCTCGTCACATCTGACTACTTATACGGTGCGACCCACACACGAGGAACGTATTGGTCTCCCGAGTACGTCGATCCGGAACTCCGGAGCAATCACTCGGCTGTACCCAGAGCTCTTTACCCAGGGGCCAGGTCGGAACAGTATTCCTTCTCTTTGACAAAACAAGGGTGAAACCATCCCAGACACTTGATGTCAAAGGGAACATTCTCAATGAAAACAACTCTCCAGTGTTAAATATTAAACACAAAGTGAAGGGATAACCAAAAGGTTGCAGATGTTAATGTTTGTATGAGATACTCAGATAATAATCCAAATAATATTTCTCGACAGGGATCCCCTCAACATCAACATGCTCGTACCCATTTAGCTTTCAACCAATTAAAAAACTGGTTAAAGTGTGTTAATTAGGACAGAAAATAACACTGAATGGTTGACACAAGAACTAGTTAAGCCACCGGTCTATTGCCTTGCAATCCCTGAATGCAGGTTATGCCCCGCACCTGGAAGAGTAATGTGATGTGAAAACGAACCAAGGCAGATATACACGTGACCATGCACGTCCATAAAATAACAAACTGGCACACAGGCAAGGCCAGTACGATGAAGGGAGAAGGTGGGAACACACAGACAGGCCAATCGGTCTGACATAGCAAATCGATTGGTGTTCCTTTGCTTTGGAAGGAGAAAAACATACAAACTGATACAAAATGAATGACTGATGGACGGAGACCGAGAGATTGAATTAAACAACATCGTACAATCCATTCGACTGACATTAATCAGAACTCTGTAATGTTTCAAATTCAAACTCCATGGAAAATGATTCTGCCTCATTCCAATCCTATCTCCACTGATGTTGTCTCGTCGACATCTCTCCGTGTCTATCCTGGTTCCATTACACGTAGGCCGCTCTCAATCGGAGACAGACTCGAGCCAAAGAACGACCTGACTCCTTGCACCTGGATTACTTACGATGGTCATCCTTGTTGTTCCGATTTAATGACATCGACAGCGACTTGCACCTCATTGTTTGCATCGTTACCTCAAAATAAAAGTCTCACTTTTAAAAACGTGAAACTTAGTTTGAAAAACAAACGTTTTCCCTTCAACTCGAAGTCGCGATGTTTCGAAAAAAAAAAAAAAAAGATGAGGATGCTCAAGTTCTAAAGAAAACAATTAATGATGTTTAAATGCACCCATGTACTCCTTCCCTTGCATTATATTTCAATTCATAAACAGAATAAATAGCTTCCTTGAGAGTGGATGGAATGAAGATCATTTTTCATAATCGTGACACCAAATGTAATTTGCGCTTTTCATCATTTGGAGGAAAAACTAACAAATGGGATGTAATTGGAAAAGGATGTTTATGAAGGATCAAGGATGTCCTTTGTGTTCACGTCTTCTTCTCTTGTATGGCACAGGTGGCCGCTGGTTGTTCGTGTGGCACATCATATTGGCGGGGTCACAACTATCCTGCTGATCAATGCAGTTCTCCCTGTAAATGGAGGGTAGGTATTTGGATTTGTTCAAGGTGCTGCTGATCACATCACTTCCTCTTTCTCAAAAGACACCAAGGGATCTTTAACGTCGACCAATGACTAGTAACGACCAGCAGGCTGGACACCCGAGTTTGCGTCCACCCGGTGGATGACGCACATATGGATGCTTGGCCTGCATGTTAAACTCCAGGAAGAAACTCCAATTTATAGCTGGGTTGGCATTCAAACCCACATGATATGGCTCATGTGCTTCCATATAGGCAATCCTGCCAGGGTTCCATGTTGAATAGCGCATCCCAAATTAAGATTCAATAATGTGCTGAGAGGAGGTAAGAGACAATCATCATCAGTGGAGCTATAAACAAAGGGGCTTCAGTAACAAATCAAAAGTTTATTCAGGATAATATATTGCAAAGTGATAATATTGCAAGAAACAACCCAAAACTGTGACAGGGAGCACAACAATGCACGTGCAGTGCAAAACACACACACACACACACACACACACACACACACACACACACACACACACGTGTGGCAGGCGGTTGCTGTACCACATGGATGGAAACAAAAGTTGAAGCTCTCATGAGCCATCCATCGAGAAAAGAGGTAATCCCGAAGTGATGACACCAGAGGGAAACAAATGATGCTGAGATGCTGGGAGAGGATGGCGGAGGGGGCAGGACGATCGGAGGAGAAAAGAGTGTTGAAAATATAATAAAATAAAACACAAAGTATTAAAACACAGACTCTGCACAGAAATTCTGTCCGAGCAGACAGGATTCACACTGAAAATAAATAGCCTGCACCTCTTGTGACGAAGAAGATCATCTCATACAGAGACAGGAATCTGCACGGAGTCGAAAGACTGACGAGGTGCCATCTGTTTTTGGCAAATAAAAGATCAAGCTCCACAGAAGAAATATAAAGAAAGAAAAATTGAGCAAAGAGGAGAGAAATCATCCTTCAATGCTGGGTCTATTCAGTCCATGAGCTTTGGGGTATGAAAGGCAGGGGGAAACGATTCATGGAGCAGCTGGGGGAAACAAAACTGCTGACGAGACTAGAGACAGTCCCAATGTATAAATTTGCCAAGATTGCAGACAGCACATAGGTCACTGTCTGTTATCTCTTTCATTCGTTTTTTTTGTTTGTCCAAAGCCAGAGAACAAGCGGCAGAAAATTTCAAGAGAATGGAAGTCGAGTCGCCGGGAGGTGGACAAAGAGAGAGTGAAGAAGTGACCGTTAGGGTACGAGGAGAGACTATGTGGCAAAACCGCGGCTTGGAACACAGCATGGCATCGGAGACCCAGTGGCTGGGACGACAAGTGATGGAGGGAGAGGGAGGGGATATGGAACCGACCCATTGACATGAACCAGGAGGCACGTGCACCGACGGGGAGGGGGGGATAAGGATGGGAGGGGTGGATAGTGATGAATATGAAGAGGGAGAATGACAGAACGAAGACTAGGAGGATGATATGCAGGGAGGGGCAGATAATGACGGGCAGGAAGAGGATGGAGAATGGCAGAACGAGGGAAAGGAAGAACACAAGGAAGATGAAGAGCAGCATGAACTGGAGGAAGAGCTGGCCAACAAAATAGAGGAGATGAGACCGATGCCATCTAGAAAAAGAGCACAACTCTACAAAAGAGAAAAAAAAAACACCAAGGTCAGCGAGATTGAAGGACATCAACTTTGTCCTTTGCAGTAGCATTGCTCATTCAAGAAAAAGTGACAGGGAAACATCACCAGGAGAAAAATAAACCAGGCTCAACAGACAAAGACCATGCACCACCATGGAAAGGGAAACAGAGAGAACAACTGAGAAAGGAAACGGGACAAATGCAGCAGATTATACATCAAAAGAGAAGCTCAAAGGCGAGAGAGCGAGCGAGAGAGTGCGCGAGAGAGAGAGCGAGAGAGAGCGAGAGAGAGAGAGCGAGAGAGCGCGAGAGAGCGAGAGAGAGCGAGAGAGCGCGAGAGAGAGAGAGTGAGAGAGAGAGCGAGAGAGCGAGAGAGAGGGAGAGCGCGAGAGAGAGTGAGAGAGAGAGCCGAGGACAAATATGTAGAGGCAAAGGTCGCTGAAAACAAACAAAACAAGAACCGAATACTTCGATATCGCGCGGCTGGGGGCAGTAAAAGTCTAGGTTAAGAATGATGAAACAATTTTGCAGTTATAAAATTTAAATGTAGACACGGTGAATTAGCATGCATGATGGGAAGAGTTGTGACGTTGGACAAGTTTCTATTTATAGCCCTCAGATCAAAGGGACGTACGCGACCATAAGTGTGACAGAAGACGTGACAGAAGACACAGGACAGAATAGCCAATTATATAACAGAGCAATCTGTAATAAAATTATACAACAGAGCAATCTGTAATAATACAGCCGCGATGTAATAAAGAGCAATCAGAGATTGCAGACCCTCGCTAGGACTTGTTTTGTGTGGTGTTTGTGGTGGTGTATTTTGTGTAGTGATTGTGTACTGGTGTGTTACATAATTAACTAGAGGGGGAGCACTCGGGAGAGTGCAAAACCTCCGCCGCCAATACTGCTGGGTCAATCAAGTGAACCTTATATCTTATTCATTAAATATGTCAACAGTGCTGAGAGTTATCGTTCTTTTCTCCATTTGGGGGGTGGGGGGGTTGGAAATCACTTAAAACATGTAAAAATGCAAAAAAAAAAAAAATCGAAATTTTGTTGAAAAAAAAGTTGCAAAATTTTTTTTTCTCCAACAATATTTTTTGGGGGGGTTGGAAATCACTTAAAACATGTAGAAATGCAAAAAAAAAATTTTCTTTTTTTTTTGGGGGGGGGGGGGTTGGAAATCACTTAAAACATGTATAAAAGCAAAAAAAAAAAAATTTGAATTTAAAAAATTTTTGAATTTTTTTTAATTTTGAAAAATCTTTTCTGAAACAATTTTCTAAAACAAACCTCTGAAAAAAATTTTTTTTCTCAAACAATTTTTTTTTGGGGGGGGGGGACCAAGTCCAAAATTTAATGGCATGATCCTTGGACCATAACTAACCCCCCCCCCCACAAAGTTTCGTCAAAATCCGTCAAGGAGTTTTTCCGTAATACTGTTCACAAACAAACAAACAAATAAACCAATGTCACCCGCAGGGTGACCCCTATCTTGCCAAAAGGTGACCACGTGTGACTTCTTTAAGGTCACACTGAGGTGAACAGAGCTGCTATCCACCAGAAGCGACTCCTTGAGGAATATCTGCCTACGAGAGATTCCGATGAGAATCGTTCTACAGAGTAACCATGAAAAATATGCTTTTGCCTCATAATGTCACTAAATGACGTCATAATGTCTCAAGCTTGACATATCTAGAAAGCACTCATCGAGGTGTTCAATTTGAGGTACTACACGATATGGTTCCTAAAACTTGAAAATTTGACGTTGGGGTAAAATATGTTTGACCTGAGGCGCAAACCATGAAGGTCAAGACCAATCGCCACCAAAAATTAATCAGCTGAGCGCCAGACCATGAACTATATTCCCATGAAGTTTGAAGACGATCCGATCAAAATTACTCAAAAAATAAGGGTTTCGTCGACTCCCCTGATTTGCGACAAAGTGACCTTGACCTTCAAAATTTTATGCGCTGAAAGGGACCTCCTATAAGCCTCTGATATGCGAAGTTACAAAAATTTCCAATGATAACTGTGCTCTGCAGAGTGATTTATACGTGATTACAGACCAAAAAAAAACAAACAAAAAAAAAACATATGAAGGTCAAGGCCAATCGCCACCAAAAATTAATCAGCTGAGCGCCAGACCATGAACTATATTCCCATGAAGTTTGAAGACGATCCGATCAAAATTACTCAAAAAATAAGGGTTTCGTCGACTCCCCTGATTTGCGCCAAAGTGACCTTGACCTTTGACCGTGACCTTCAAAATTTTGTGCACTGAAAGGGACCTCTATAGGCCTCTGATATGCGAAGTTATAAAAATTTCCAATGATAACTGTGCTCTGCAGAATTTTTTATATGTGATTACAGACAAAAAAAATAAAAAAATAAAAAAAAAACATACAAGCTGACTAACATATCTTGCAAAAACTTCGTTTTGGCAAGAAAACAAACAAACAGAAAGGGGTGAAAACAGTTACCTCCATCCATCTTCGAAGATGGCGAAGGTTAATAACTACAACTGCCACTTGAAAACTGCTGGAAGTGATGACCGGGTACCAAGACGTCCCACTTTGATGCAATCCCACATTTTAGACCAAAAGGCATGGCTGATTATTTTGCCCTTTTGTGACACATGTCAATGGGTAAACATGAATTTCACTTGATAAAATGAAGAACAATAAGAACAATTGGTCCAGGCAAATCCAGTTGATTTTTCCACCAGTTTCCGTGAAAAATGAAGCAAGCTGTCTGTTTTTGTTTCTGGGTCCACCATTGATAGAGGCTGGGAAATGTTATGTCATTGCTCTTTCATGAGCAAATCAACATCACCACTACGAGATTGAACAGCTGGTCCTGTTAAATCAACCAATCATTAGCGTCGTTACTCTGAGCATTAGACCACGCAGGAACAGCAATGGTGGCCTCTACAGCATCAGCCGCGGACATTGTCGTTCAGAGAATCCATTGCATGATGCACCTTTCTCGTGCAGTTTCAAAGTGTTTGCCACTTTCCAGAAAGAGCTGGAAGAAATTCGCATCTTGTGCTGCGAAGTGGAAACTAATAGATGATTCCTGGAAAGTTGGCATCAGGAAAGCAGAGATCAGTCTCGGTATGCAAGTTGGCCATATTGACATAGCCGCCGGTTGTGGTGCTTTCAAATCTGAAGATAAGGAGGATCCACTATCTGAATCACTCTCGCAGGTAACTTTAGTCCATCGGCCTAAATTTAATATGCTATGCTGCAAATTGATATATGAATTAAAAAACAGAAAGAAAGAAGAAATTTGAAAGGGAAAACTGAAGGCCTATTTATTTTGAGTACGAGTTGACGAGGGTATGAGTTCATTCAAAGTGCAGTACTCCTCAAAGTCCTCTTCTCTGAAAACATTGTTACTTACATGTAGGTATACATGTATGTACAACATACTTGCATTAAAAATATATATTAATCCCTTTGCAATTTATAGGTTTATGGATACCATTTGGAGTGATACAAACGATTCTGCAATGTCTCCCAGATTTGTCAAGCAAAGAGGAGTGAAAAGAAACAGACAAGGCCAAATTTATGAGATTTTGGTGAATATGCAGAACCAGATCCGAACAATTCTTCAGTGATTCTTCACCAATGAGAAATAGGACCAAAAACGATATTGCAGGATATCTCAAAAACTTGTAGACAGACTGGGATGAAACTTGGTGGTCATGTTGGGTGCGTGACAAGGATGAAATGATTCTATTTTGTTGAAGATCCGAATCCAGATCCGGAAACGTTAGTTTTTATTAATTTCCAAGGTGATTCTTCACCATTGAGAGATGCGGCCAAAAACAATATACGGGTCATTTTCACGATATCAATCAAATAACGGTAAATAACTTTTCAATTTTTTTCATCAAAAGCATTTGCTCCATTATGGATGGAAAATGTCCCCAGTGCGATTTCCAACTCAATCTCACAGCTGCATTGCAAGCCTGAGTGATTTCTGTGAACGACAGGCTTTTTGTAAATCCACACAATTCTTTTCTGTTAAAATAATTATTTTCCGTTAACCTTGGTGACCAGAATGCCAGATTGATGCAACTTGGCCGCCTTAAGTTCAGGGTTAGTACTGAATGTATCTCACATGCAACAGTGTCCCTATTTATAACGGTCTTCTGAACCACGTCGAAAGGTCCATCTCGTGAATGTGGTGTAAGAAATGTTCACCGACGGGTTTTCGGCAATGAATCGCGAGTAGAGGTTGAGCATTGTATCGAACATGGATCGTTTTCTGCTCTTTCACACCATTGCAAGGAATTGTGTCATTCTTTCTGGCTGCTGGCTGGCTGTTTTCATCTTGAGTGAAGAAATCTCAAACTGCGTACACAATTTTTCCATGCCTGACTGAAGTCTTACAGCTATAAGTAATCATAGATGGCCCCAGAGTGGCCTCAGATACCCTCTTCAAATTCCTATGAGTAACCTGTATCTTTCAATTGGCCTCACAAATCATCCGGTATTTTTTCATGTTACGTCCCAAGTGTGCTTGAGGGAAGGCCTGCTTCTGTTTGTGTGACCGAGGATGGTCCTGGAGTCTATTCTTTATGTCAGCAGAAAGCGATTCACCAAAAATGAGTTGCTTATGGACTTTTATTATGTCTCTAGATGCAATCAGTTGATTAGCTCGGGAACGTGGTGATAGGCAACCCTGGGTCACCGTGTCGTCACTTGTTCCTGGACAGCCTGGAAATCTTTTTCCGAAAATGCTGAATTGCCTTCCACTGCCGAGCAATAATATCTTCCTGTTCTTTTACTTTTCTATACGCCCGTCTATCCTCTCTTCTGATGTGACTCCAGTGGAAATGCATCGGGGGTTACAGATGGTGTTGGTTGAATTTACTCCTGCCCTGCGAGCTCAGCTGTCTATCTTGCTGCCTGAACACGCTTTTCTCGTCTCAATTTCTTTCTCAGTGCTCTTTGATCTCTGCTGGGAAGGTCACGGATGGTTTTTGTATTCCCTGCTGTTTTCTGGTTTGATAGCATTGTCACCCTTTCTCCTTGTATGCTGCACAGGCCTCTGGATCACCTTTAACTTTCGCTCGGTGCCTGTTCATTGCCTCTTTGTTGGACTTTCCCTCCCTGGCTCTAAAATAAGATTGGACATAGAAAGGCCTTAGAATAAGGATTACAGTAACATTTGCTGCCATTTTGTAAGTGTGCACGATTGGTTTGACGTGAATTACCACTATGATGAGCAAAGACGAAGGTAATTTTTCTCAATGAAAAAAACAGCCAATGCTGGTCTGCTGTCTCTCTCTGTACAGTCATCAATGTTTAAACACGTCGTCGCATTGGTCAACAGGGAAAGTGTCCATGCGTGTCTTGACTTATGATGAGTAGGACAGTCTCGGCTCAGTCGACTGCAATCAGGACACAAACTACCAATCTGAATGTTATCCACAACAGTTCTTTACCGTTATGTTCCAGAATAACGGAAAAGAAATGTTGAACCAAATTACTGCAATTCAGCTGCCATCATGGAACTAAATCTGTCTCTCTTCACAGCAATCTAGCACTCATTATCCCCACAAAATGCATCATCGGTTGGATATTAGTTGAAATGGAAATATGGTGTTAACGGTAAAGAAGATCTATTTGTGTGATGTACATTTTGACAACGTACCAGGATTAAAAATTCAATCTGGCACAAGTTTAACCGGCGACAAGTTGAAAAAGTGGTGGCAGAAGAACTTTCTCGAACATCTGCATCAGTGCTGCCTCCCGATGGGTGGTTTAAGAACTGAAATATGCTCCGAATAACTTGGGGATAACGGTAAAGAATTAGCATGTCCATCATTTGGTCCCCCCATATCCACACCAATAACTTGTAAACACAGAAGCAAATTATATGGAAGAACCAATGGGCAGAAAACCTGACGTTTGTTCTCAAATATTCACCTTCGTTTTACAAACTGACGCCGTTCACAAGATGAAAATAGTTCCTTCCATTACATCATACCGGTCTTGGACTCCATAACAGAGGGACAAATGGGATCATGTTTGAGTTCACAGAAACGTGGTCCAATATGTTTACAAGACCGAGACAATTTTGTCTATCCCTTAAAAACGATGGCGATTAATCCTACGAGAGTGAAGTTCCAGGCAAATGATCTTTTCTAGGTGAAATGGCCTTGACCATTCCGTCCCGTTATTGTGAAAGATTTCGTGAAAATGGTCCATATAAGATGACATTTCAAAAATTTATTGACCCCGATACGTTCTACTGGATCAGGCATTGTGTGGCGGAGGTATGCGCTATACCGAGTGCCCTTATAGCTTATTTTGGAATACATGTATATTTAATTATATTTACTTATTCATTTCATATCTTGTTTCGTTTTGGGGGTTTTTTTTCATCAATATTTAATTATTGATTTTTTTTTTGGATGGGACAGGTTTTATATACACACTACAGTATTTGTATTACTGAAGGGTCTCAAATCCATACCATATGAATCAATACAATTAGAAAAACCTAGTGAGAGGCTAGACAAGCTTTTTCCTGGGCCAGAGCCCCGTTCCCTTTTGAACTGCTCCTGTGTATGAATAAATTCATGTTAGCCCTACCATGAAATTGTAAGATTGTATGTTGTTGACGTTTCATATTCACCATAAAAATACTATGGGAATAAAAATAAAAAAAATAAAAAAAATAAAAAATAAAAAATATCGCACCTGCGTCTGAAGGAAGCAGTTCAGTTTGGCATGTTTCATAGGAAATGGGCAAAGCCTTGAAACTAATAAAAACCCTTTACAGCACTTTAGAACTACCTTATAGAACTACTCATTCAAATTCCCGTTAGAACCTACCCGTTAGAATTATGATGTACCACAGTTTGTTCACGGCATTAAAAAAAAAACTCCATAGGTATTTATTTTCTTCAACATTACATATCATGTGGGTCATCCTACCTACCAGTGGTTCCTGGTTATCTTAACCAGCCACTACCAGTTGAGCACCCAGGGGTATTGCCCCTATGTTTCTTTCTCTTACTCAACTGTCTTACCCTCTATCCCCCCACAATGTCACCACCTCTCACTCCCCACCACCCTCCTCTCTCTCCTTTTTAAATATCTGTCTCTACAGCCTGTGTTTTTTCTCTCTCTGCCAATATAACCAGAACAAGAACCAGTTCCAGATGAAGGTGGCCACAGTGAAAGCGGCAGTGAACCCCAAAGTAGAAAACTATGCTCATCGTCAGACGTTTTGTTAGCTAACCTGGAAAAACCGCATCCTCTTCCACATGTTTCAATCATCTGCAACGAAAAACACAAGTGGAATTTGGACAACGAGCCAAGGAAAGCTGTGCTTGATAAGTTTTCCCAATGCCAGACACTGACTGTAGGCAGTCTTCTCAAGGCAGTGAGGAAGAAAGGAGATGAAAGGTTGCTCTTACAAATTGAAGGAAGAGATGTTGTGGCAATTGAAGTCCGATATCACGGTGTCCGTTTCAAAGACTCGACAAGGTTCCTGACACAGCCAATGCAAGCCCCATCAGAGTATCCATCAATGGTGTACAGTAATGCGTATGATGTATTTTGTGCAGAAGTCATCCATGAGAGAATGATCAAGAACAAGGAATTCTGTGCCTGGCATCACTCCGTCAAAATTCACAAGGTATGTAAAATAAGTTGAGGGGGATGACTGTCCAAACTACAGGTCACACAACCTCAAGATGAGATGAAAGAGGACATTTCCCCAACTTGTCATTCAACCGGCAGCCGTCAAGAACATGAGTGACATTGTCTACAGTCAGACTCATGCTCCAGAAGAGTTGGTCAAGGATGTCCTCGGATCTGTGACAGATACCTCAAATGATACCAATACTGATACCGAAAGTAATGGTGATAGTTAAATAACACCCCCAGAACATTTTCCCTTTGAAATGTACACAATTCTCCAATACTGGCCAATAAAGGGCACTGTTTTTCTGAAGCATAATTAAAATGCATATTAATCAAAAACAGGTTCGTTTTGGGATTGTGGATTTTGATATTAGCACTTGGCATACTATTGTAAAATCAATTCAAGTGTTTCCACGTTTCCCCAAGAGGTGAGCCACGGAAATAATTTTCTCATCACATATTGGAGGCATTCCTCATGGTCTATTTCAGAGAAGTAGATTCTTGAAGGTTCAAAATAAAATAAATTAATTAAATATGGCTGCTGAGCCACATGATTGATGAAGTCATCAACTTTTTTTCCGTCGACCAATTTATCCCGAGACGACCCTCAAATTTTCACATTCATTGGATGTAGCAGTCTACGTTTGCAATTATGATGTCATAACAAAGGCACTGATAACAAAATGCAAAAATCATACTTATTCCCCATGAGGAAGACTTGCCATGTGTCAAGTTTCAATTATTTCCTTGGTGCGGTCTCAGAGATACAGAGGTCCAAAGTTTTTCCATTTTTCCAAAAGGGCTGTCATTACGGCATGACCTATGACGTCATAATCATGAAAACATTCTACACGAGCAGATACTCCTATGTGAAAATTTCGTGTCAATCCGACAAACGGTTGCAGAGAAAAACTAATCGCGTTCTATGCGGAAGCAAACAAACAAACAAACAAACAAAAACAGACAGACCATCCATCCATAAGGAACATACTCTGTGCAGAACGTTGGTGCTGCCTAAGCAGTCTCATGGTCAATTGGGAAAAAGAGCAATCAAAGATTGCACAACCTCACCAAGACTTGCTTTGTGTGGTGTCTGTGTCCTGGTGTGTTAGGTAATTAAAAATAGACATGGAGTAACTAGAACTGTCACTTTATAAGTGCTGGCAGTGTTGACTGGGTACACCAAGATGGACCGCTTTGATCGAACACTTGACCCTGACCCATGATGTTTATTCATATTCAATTTAATCTGGAATGGCATCAACATAAATTTAATTCAAATCAAATGTAAGACCAAATAGGTACGATCCTGCACGGTCATCAAAAGTCATCAAAAGGAACCAAAAGAAGCAAAAAGCAAAGATGAAGTCATCAGGAGGAACCTGGATAGGATTTGGGTTTCAGCTGTGACTCCTCCACACTCAAACTCATCCAGGCACAGCCAAGTGAGCCTTAATCAAATTTTTTTTTTAATCAAAAATAACCCACATCAAAATAATTAAATAATCTTGGCTGTCAAACCATGTCTCCGATCAGAATGAAATTTAAAACATATATTCCCCATCACTACTAGATCCTAACTATGAAGTTTCACATAGATCAATGTAGCAGTTCAAGACAAATACATTTTCAAAATTATTTTCACTCAATCCAATTTGGCTGCAAGACCATATGACCTATCAATTATTCGTGAACATCATGGTGAATTCCCAAGGCTTGGGGAACATGTGAGTGAAGTTTCTCCTCGATCTGCTCAGGCATTTCAGACAAAAAAAATTTGAAGGGTTTTTTATTTTCTTAATAATAATGGCTGCCAAATCACGTGACCGATGATGTCATCAATTTCATTTTTTTTGTCAACCAATTTATCCCAAGATGACCCTCAAACATTTTCATACTGATTGGATGTCGCGTTCGATGTATGCAATTATTACATCATAACAAAGGCACCTATGACATCATGGAAAAATCTCCATCATTCCCGATGAGGAGTACTTGCCATGTGCCAAGTTTCTATTTTTTAATTGGTGTGGTTTCCGAGATAGAGGTACAAAGTTTTTTCCCCTTTTTTCCAACATGGCTACTACACCACATGACCTGCGATGTCATAATTATCATGACAACATTCGACATGAGTAGTCACACCTTTGGTGAAAATTTTGTGTTAATCGGATAAGCAGTTGCAGAGAAAACAGAGAAAATGAGCACGCATGGACGTACGGGCGAACAACTCGAAAAGATCATGCCTCCGGCGACGCATTAAAAAAGAAGACTACAGCATTGCTGATTGAGGAACCGGTTCCCAGTGATTTTGGCCGAATGAGAATATAAAGAAAATTACCAGATACTAAGACCGGAAAAATGAAGTGAAAAGATTCGGGAATCTGAAGAGCACCAAAATTGTACCAGTGATGATTGGAGCAACCAGGGAATGATGATCATTGTACCAGGGAATGATGGAGAAGAACCTCACAGAGATCTTAAAAACCATCCCTGGGAACATTACTACAAACAAACGACAGTTGAAAGCTGTCTGGGGCTCAGTGACAATCCTCATAAGAGCCCTCGGAACAAAAGTTTGAGAGCAAAACTTCACACCTTGGTCCATGAATCCCACCCTCCATTCCCCCCTTTACCAAGATAGAGGTGGATACTTCGAGACTCCGTTCTACCTTCTGAAACCTGCAAATGGAGATAACAACCAACAACACACACACAATAAGATGGACACATGACAAGGATGCCTCGTTTCTCCCTCCCTGTCATTCTCGATTATTCCACCGCCTGAACCCACCCGTGATGATTCATCTTCCTCCATTCCAAAGAGGAAAGATGTCAAAATCTCAAAAGGTAGTGGAGTCAGCGACGAAGGAGAAGACTATGGGATTGAGAGGCTGTAAGCACAAGGCGGTGTGACATGGAGAGGAGGCCTGCACCGAACCGCCGATATTGGAACAAGACAGCGCGCTCACAAAATGGAGATGTGGCGTGCTCAAACAGAAGTCACCGCACACAGCAGAAAGTGAGAGAGGTGTGCACAGCATGTTTCAACAGGATAGGTGGCCCCGAGTAAAGCTACCATCTTGGTCGGGACAAAGAACGATCCATGTTGTAGCACCCAGAGGAGGAAGAAAGCGAGCGTGAGTGGGACCATCATGGTGGAAATACCGCATGGTGCGATTGACCGAGGGAGCTCGGGGGAGCCCTCGAGTGGGTCTTCGGAGACCATGAGGAATAGGAATATCACACATGTGGAGTTGGAGAGATGTCACCTTACGGAGAGGAAGGTAAGAGAAGCATGCACAGCTCGTATAACAACAGGATATATAGCCCCGAGCGAAGTGGCGAGACCTTACATCTCGGTCAGGACATTGAAAGGTCCGTATGCTGGTACCAAGAGCAGGAACAAAGTGAGCACGAGTGGGACAATTGTGGCAGAGATATCGCGTGGTGCGAGTGGCCAAGGGAGCTCCTGGGAGGACTCGAATGGTGCAACGGAAGCCCTGTGCATGACGCACAATATGGCGGGTGTATTTGAAAGTATTAAAAAAACAACTCCGAAAAAAGTCTGTGCGGACCCAAAAAGAGGCAGAGCCCTGCATCAAAGAGCAAAGCTCAGACGATGTGCTGCATATCTCAAAACAAAGACGGAAACAGGACAGCAAAGAGAAAAAGAATGAAAGCTGGAATGCTGAGGGGAACTCGGATGTCTCCCCATGCAGAATATGCTCTGCTCTGCCCACGCAGAGCTGTGCACACCTCTCTCACTTTCTGCTGTGTGCGGTGACTTATTTTAAGCATGAGGGGATGGGATGGTGAGGGAGACCGATTTATGGCTCCAGCACATGTGGATGAGGAAAGGACATACGATAATGAGCAGAAGGATAAAGGGGAACAGAGGGATAGAGTAGAGGAGGAGGAGAAAAATGTTTTCTGGAAGAGCAGCTGGGCAATAAGATAGAGGAGGTGAGAATGACGCCAACTGAAGAAAGACCAAGACTAATTTGACTCCATAACAATAAATTCACAAAAATACAAATTAGTAGAACTAACAAATATTTTAGAAATATCTTACCAAAATCAGCCTCCCTAAAAGAAATAAATGTCATTAGTTTTGCAGCAGCACTACTCATTCAGGAAAAAGTAAAAACAAAACAAAAGAACATCAAGCTGCGGATGAAAGCCTTGGTGGTGTAGAAGAGCACAGGGAGGTCAAGGAAAGACTATGTACGATAGTGGATGCCCAGTTGGCGGCTGGCTTTGGAGACCAACTTCGAATTGTGATTTTCCCAAGAAAGATCATGACTGATCGTGAGACCCAGGAGTTTGAATGACAGAACTTACTGAAGAGGATTGTTGAGAAAGTAGATAGGAGCGTTTGCCAGATGGTCCTTTTGGAGAGACATAGTGAGAGTGTGAGATTTGTCAGGGTTGAAAGACATAGTCCAAGTGTTTGACCAGCTTGTGATTTTGTCAAGATCTGAAGAGAGGAAAGAGTTGCAGTCTGCCTGTCTGAAGGATGAGCGATGTCACAGCACAGGATGGAGTCATCCGCAAAGAGATGAAGAAGATTTCCCAAAGACTCAGAGAGATCATCGATGAAGATCAAGAATTGGACTGGGTCCAGAACACTGCCTTGAGGCACTCCAGCCTTGACAGGGAGAGGAGATGAAAAGATTCTGTTGAGTGCCACATGGGTACGAGAGTAGAGGAAGTAAGTGAGCCATATGTGGAGTTGGTCTTGGATGCCATAGACAGAGTTTGGAGAGTAAGGCAGGATGTTGTATCAAAAGCATGAGACAAGTCCAGAGAGACGGCCCTGATCTCATGTGACATTGAGGGTCTCCTTCCATTGTTGGGTGAGTCGAAGCAGCATGTCCAAGGTGGACTGACTTGGTCTGAAACAAAATCGGTGATCTGAGATGAGGTTGTTGGAGAAAAGGAAGGATGTCATAATAAATATGATGATGGATTCAATGACCTTGCTGATGATTGGAAGTAAGCTGATGGGTCTGCAGATATGGGGATCAGTTTTTGCATCTATTTAATGTAATGCAGTGATGTTGTTGGATTTTCAAGCAGATGGAAGATTACCTTGCACAAATGAGAAGGTGCAAAGGGCAGATTGAGGATGTGCAAGAACAGCAGAGCAGGTTTTTTTGGACACCTGAGCTGATGCCGGCAAGTCCAGTGGCAGAGTCAGAGTCGAGGGTTAAAAGAACATTCTCCATCTTCTCAAGTGCAAAAGACACAGAGTCCAGGAGCAGTTTGGTACATGGGGAAGGGTGGGTAATGAGGGTGAGGGGTTGAGGACACAAGATTTGGAAGCAAACACAGAATTGAGGCATTCGGCCTTCTCATTAGCAGAATCGGCTGTGGTGACATTTGAAGAGAGGGAAGGGTTGGAAGAGAATTACACACCAGAGACAGACTTACCAAGGCACCACCATGTTTTAGAGGTGCGAAACAAGGTTGAAAGATCATTTTTGAGGTTGGACAAATGATGTTTCCTGGCTCTTCTGAGAGTGGACATACACTTGTTTCAGACTTTTTGGAATGATCTGAGATTGCCTGAGGTCGGATTATCCTTCCAGGAAGAGAAGGTAATTTATTTCAGAGCAACTGCCTCATCCCAGGATTCAGTATACCATGTCTTGAAAGAAGGAAGGGTAGGATAACTGCAGATGAGATGGGATAAATCTGTGCATGAGGGAGAGCAGGTTTCTGTGGAATAATTCCCAGGCTGAGTTAACATCATGGTCCATAGATATACGAGAGATCAGTCTTGAAGAGAGATGGCCGATTCTTCCATGCTAAAATACCACCTACTCCAAATTGGCCATGGAAACAATCTCTGATGTTTACTGGGTAAGGAAGCCAGGACGCGGAATCACATTCAGATTAAATCCATGGCTAGGTTGTACACAATGACACGCTGTTGCAGACCGTCTCACCCTGCCCATCCATATTGCTCTGCAGTGTTCTTCCAATCTCAGTTTTAAATTTCTCCCAGTCTCACAAATATATTAACAGTTCTTACATTTGGTATGACATATCATCCTGGATTTCTCAACAATTGGAATCCTGGCTGTAAATTTGGTTATGATGCGACGGATTGTGCACAAGAGGTTTAAGGATCGAGTGGATTATCAACAAGGATATTACGGTCAACACACAATATCACATCTTCAGCAAAAAGTGTGTCCAACTCGATCCCCTCCTAAGTTCCTATCAATCTGTTGATGTCATGACTACATGACCCGATTTGATTCACTCCACGCATCATCAAACAGCACACTGAAAGGGAAAGGAAAAAGGCTACGGGTCTTACAACATCTTGGCTGTAGTGCAGGACTTGGGTTTTAAAGGTTAAGTATACCCTGTTTATTAAAGGACCTGGCAACAGGAATGTAATGCTCGTATGTAGTAAACAGAATATAAGTAAAAATAGTGATGACAAGTTATTTCCTTGACGCAAATATTCTACAGTGGTCGATGAGTCGAAGGTTGGGATGACAGAGTAAGTGCAACTTAAACCCTCAAGCATTCAGTGGATGTCAAACAGTAATACGGAAAATATAAATACATTTGGGTGTGGTGCACATGGTCCCCTGAACAATTTCCTCGAGGAACAATAGACAGTGAAGAAGAAAAATATGCTTGCAATGCCTATTTGCATTCATTCCATCAGGAAGTGCAATCATTGCAATGGAAGTGAAATCTGAGGTTCAATCAGGAAGTGCATTCATCAAGGACTGTGCTTCGAACAGAATAAATAAATGACCGATAAATATTTAACTTGCTCATTTTTATGGCTGTTCACAAACAAAGACTTTGTGGACCCTTTGAGTTTTCAAAAGGCAAAATAAACAAACAAATATCTCTTCTGTTTTATAAAGTACAGGCTCATGGTAAACTTGGATGACAGAGGTTGGAAAATCCACAAACAGAAAAGGAAGTGATAGGAAACAGTTGAATAAGGAAGAAAAAGACAAATAACAACAGAGTACATGAACTGCAAGAAAACAGAAGTGCCAAGGTTGATAAGAATTACCAGAATGGGTGTTATTGGAAACTTAATGACAAACGAAAAAAACCTTTAATGATAAAGATGGAGAGACAAATTTGCTCCGTCACTTCAATGTCGGACAGGCTCTAGCACGTCTTATGAAGTTCTGCTCCAAAGAAGAAAGCATCACTCAAGCAAGAATACTTGGAAGGAATAATGAACAAGTGGAGAATAACAACAGAAGGAATAACATCAATTCTCACAAGAAGCCAATCCACAAAGGAGTCTCCATCTCAATTTTTTGCTAAACCCCGAGTTAAAGAAATATAAAACACAAATAGACCATCCGTGGTACTCGGTGGAGGCAAACTGGCTGTTGCAGGGACACCGCTGGCATATCTCAATTCAGTGCAATGTCAGACACAAGTCACCCCTGAAATTGCAGTCCTGGCTCGATGGCCCATAGGCAGAGATCGTTCGAGCACAGGTCATGCCATGAAGGGCAAATAATGAAGCTTGGCATGAACAAAGAGCGGGGCCGTGTCGCACGCACGAAGGAGCGACTCCTTGGTGAGGAACTTATTCACAAGCAAAATATAACATTCGACGAACTAACTGCGTCTCATTAAAATTATAAACAAATTCGAGACATTGTAAATATTTCTTTCAATCATGCATTAAAAATTTAATGATGAAGTACAAGAAAAATAAACCCAAGGGGTGAAACTAATCATAACTGTAAATATAATTTGCCACATTCACAAATCAGAATAGAAGGGTTCATGAATAATTCAGAAGGGCATGTTTTAAGGGAAGATTATGGATTCTGGGGGATATTAATTTTCCATGGATACAATGGGTCCATGAAAAGGGAAAGGACAGAGCAGATGAAGATGTTCTAGAAATAGTACAGGATAGCTTTTAAAATCAATGTGTAGATAATCCAATGAGGGGGAGTGCAGTGTTGGACCTCTTTTGAAGTAATGATCCCAATGCAGTGGAGGAGGTGGAGGAAGGAGAGTTCTTAGGGACAAATCATAACATAGTGTTGATAAGGATTCCGTGAAGAGTTAGTTAGAGCTGTTAGTTGGGAAGTTGAGGAAGGTTACCTTGAGGGTATAAGGAGAGAGTTAGTTGCTCAAGATTGAGATTAGGAGAAAATAACATGATGACAATCAGCATCAGAGAAATGGGGAACATTCGAGGAGCAAACATGTTGTGTATCAGGTAAGTATTTTCCAGTGAGGTGTAAATACATAAGCAGAAAGACCAGGGTGGTTGAACAACAGGGAGGTAAGAAGGGCTATTAAGGATAAGATAAGGCATTTTAAAGGTAGAGAATAAAGGGACTGGAAAGGAACTGTGCAGGAGTAAACAAAGACTTGTTAAGAAAATAACTCTGCAAGCCAAAAGAGAATATGAGAAGGATATAACTAAGAATATTAAACACAATAGAAAGGTATTCCTCAAGTACATAAGGGGAAAGGAATGAGAGTAAGAGAAGCATGGAACCATTAAGGAATAGCAAGGGGAGATTGGTTAGCAATTGAAGTGAGATAGCAGGCTTATTAAACAATAATTTTGCTTCAACATTAACACAAGAACAGCCAGGGGAATTAGCAACAGCTGAGAGTATCCATCTTTGGGTGGAGCTTGGATTTTTAAAGAGAGGACAGAGAAAATGAGGAAACAACTGGAAGAAAAAAGGGATGATAAAGCTGCAGGGCCAGATAATATATATCAAAGACAAGTGAGGAAATAGTTGAGAGTATCCATTGATGGGGGAGAGGGAAGGGGTGAGGGTGTGGGAGTTGAGAAAGGGCCATTGAGACGTGTTGCAGTTAAGAGCACAGGAAGTTAAGAATCAGGAAGGAAAGAGAAGCGATGGCAAACCCCCAAGGCAGATAATATGCATCAAAAAGGATTGAGGAAGATGACAGAGCGGTGGCAGACGTGATGCCGCAAGAGAGGGGGCAGGCACAACACCACAAGAGCAGGGACAGGGGCAACGTCACGAGAGTGGGGGCAAGTGGGACGCCACAAGAATGGGGGCAGGCATAACGCCACAAGAGCGGGGGCAAGTGTGACGCCATGAGAGGGGGGCAGGCGTGATGCCACGAGAATGGGGGCAGGCACCCCCCCCCCACACCCAACCCCAGCATCTTAAAAAATAAAAATCCAACAAACTGACCTGGACTTTCACCTTCCATGTGAAGTTACTGATGTAGACGTAGAATGTGATGTTGGGGTTTCCTCGGAAATCATACTTTTCACTTGAAAATGATTCCTTGTAGCTACGAATATTCGTTTTTGTCACAATGAGCAATTCCTCACCAGCCACAGCACCATCTGCACAGAAGATCCGCGAGAGCGGGGGCAGGTGCAATACAGAATATCAATAACACACTAAATGCTATCGTGACATAAATAATAAAACACTAAATGTTATCATGACATAAATAATAAAACACTAAATGTTATCATGACATAAATAATAAAACACTAAATGTTATCATGACATAAATAATAAAACACTAAATGTTATCATGACATAAATAATAAAACACAAAATGTTATCATGACATAAATAATAAAACACTTAATGTTATCATGACATAAATAATAAAACACTTAATGTTATCATGACATAAATAATAAAACACGAAATGTTATTGTGACATAAATAATAAAACACTTAATGTTATCATGACATAAATAATAAAACACGAAATGTTATTGTGACATAAATAATAAAACACTTAATGTAATCATGACATAAATAATAAAACACTTAATGTAATCATGACATAAATAATAAAACACTTATGTTATCATGACATAAATAATAAAACACGAAATGTTATCGTGACATAAATAATAAAACACTAAATGTTATAGTGACATAAATAAAAAAAAACATGAAATGTTATCATGACACAAATAATAAAACACTAAATGTTATCATGACAAAATAATAAAACACGAAAGGTTATCATGACATAAATAACTAGAACGGGCACTCATAGAGCGCATACCTTCGCCGCCACTACTTTTTTTGTTCTTGGTATGAGTGTGGGGAACTGGTTTCATATGAATGGTCTTATGACACAAAGCACATATCTATAATGTCATGACCCCCCCCCCGACTTTCGGGGGCTACGGACTAAAAAACAATCAACTCACGTCGTTTTGGCGAGTCTTCACTCGCAAGCTCGGTGAATACAACGTTTCAACAAGAGAAGGTAATCTCGTTTGATGCTGGTTTCATGCAAATCGAATAAGAATTGACTGAGTTATGCCGAAAACCGCATATTTTTCAAGGGCGTGACACCCCCCCCCCCTGACATTTTACCCCAACCGGTGACATGTGTTATGACGTCATTGTGTCACAAGATTGGGCATTAAATTCTGAACATTTTGGTGCTGGGTTCATATAAAGCGGACAAGAATTGACCGCATTATGACAAAAACCGCATATTTTTCAAGGTCCTGACCCCCCTGACCTTTGACCCCTAACCGGTAACAAGAGTATGGGCGTCATTGTGTCATATTGCATATCACAAGATGAGGCGTTGAATTCTGAACATTTTGGCGTTAGTTGCATGCAAATTGAATAAAAATTGACCGTGTTATCGAAAAAGACGATTTTGACCTTTTTGTGACCTTGACCTTGACCTTTGACTCGAACGATCCCAAAATCTAATCGAATGCTTCCTGGCTAATAACCAATCATCCCACCAAATTTCATGCAATTCGGTTTAATACTTTTTGAGTTATACGAATCACAAGATTACAAATAAATAAACAAATAAATAAATACACGCCGACCAAAACATAACCTTTCGCAGAATGCGAAGGTAATAAAACACGAAATGTTATCATGACATAAATAATAAAACACTTAATGTTATCATGACATAAATAATAAAACACTAAATGTTATCATGACATTAATAATAAAACACTAAATGTTCTCATGACATTAATAATAAAACACTAAATATTATCATGACATAAATAATAAAACACGAAATGTTATTATGACATAAATAATAAAACACGAAATGTTATCATAACATAAATAATAAAACACTAAATGTTAGTGACATAAATAATAAAACACTAAATGTTATCGCGACATAAATAATAAAACACTAAATGTTATCATGACATCAATAATAAAACACTAAATGTTATCATGACATCAATAATAAAACACTAATTGTTATCGTGACATAAATAAAAAAAAATACTAAATGTTATCATGACATGAATAATAAAACACTAAATGTTATCGTGACATTAATAATAAAACACCAAATGTTATCGTGACATGAATAATAAAACACTACATGTTATCATGACATGAATAATAAAACACTAAATGTTATCATGCCATAAATAATAAAACACTAAATGTTATCATGATGTAAATAAAACCACAAGTGTTATCGTGACGTTAAAAAATCCCCAAATGTTTGTGATGTGAGTGAAGTGCTCGTTTTAATTACGGCAAAGAAAATAAGCAGAAATTAAGTTTTAAAATGGAAATAAAAAATTAGCATGTAATAAGTGCACCTTCTGTGAATATATTCCTTTTCTCATAAAAAGGTGATTTTGCGAATTGTGATTTCAAGTGAACTCACACAAAGGTCCCGATGACCATGTGATGTTCATATCCACACTTTTTGACGTATCAATTGAAACCTCAAGGTCACGGCTCAGCTGAAAAACGAGGGAAAGAAAACTGCATCTCAGTAACAAAAGAGAATAAATGCAAACCGATCTTCTCACTTGTAAGCACAAGCACTTGGCTTTGTTTTCATGAAACTCAAGGTTTCCCATGATAAGAGAGCAGCGAGGGTATGAAGGGTGCACAAACACATTTGATTAATTTCTTCAGAGAAACGGATATACTGTACTTATCAGCACTCTTAATCACAGTCATTGTTATTCATTACAACACAAGTTATTGTTATGGACTATGACACGAGAATAAATGCAACATTGCCAAATTTAATTTCTACATTGGTTATTGCCTTTTTCCTATATATTGTTTTTAAAGCATCGAAAAACAAGCAAGTACACATTTCTCACTCCTCGCTTTTTCCGTTTGTGCAGGACTTTCGATCCTGCACCAAAACCTACTATCGATCAGGATATACACCCCCATCCTAATGTCATTCTTGAATACGAGGGAAATTTCTCATTTATCTCAAAACAAAGGCTTCAGTTTAAGCTAATTGTGCATCACTTGTGCTAAATTGATATTTAAATTGCTAAATCTTCAATGACATCATTTTGTTTGGAGACTGAAAACTACAAGTGTTTTGGTTTAAGAGTTGAAGGGGAGTATACAAATGCATGGACATCTTTCATCATTGGAGAAAGTGTTGAATATGAAAAGAAATACTGGACTTCAAAACAAAATGGAATAATGATGGAGTATTGCTCTCCCCTCTGGGCTGGTGCTCCTGCCTCTCACCTTTCTCGGCTTCACGTTGTGTAAACCAAGGCATTTCAGATCATTGGTATCTCCCGCGTTGAGGCTGAGTCTTTGGGTCTCTCACTCTCTCACCACAGACAGGTCAGTGTCTTTCTGTCTTCTACCGTCTCCTCTCCGGTCTCGCCCCCCCCCTCTTTCTGTGTCTGCGATTTGTCCCCACCATATTTCAGCAGAGTGCTCAAGGTCCGCCAACATCCCCCTTCTGGTAAAACTACCAAAATCACGAATCACTGCTCACCTTCACACTTTCATTCCTCTTTTTTTCCTGCCTTTGGAATAAACTCCTTAAGTCTGTTCAATCCCATTCTTCTCTCCAGGCCTTCAAAACAGCTGTTCACTACCATCTCTTGTCTTCCCCCATCCAAAACCATGATCTTTTCTACCCCCGCTAATCCACCCCAAATGCAACTCCTTCAAATTCCCTGCTTTCCTTTCTGAAAGTCCCTGTAGTGTCCATCTTGTTTACTCTTTGTACCCCTCCCATCCCTCTACCTTCCACAGATCTCCTAAAGTCTCTGTTCCCCACTGTTTTGTCCTTCCCACTCCCACACCTCTTGTCTCATGCCCCCCCCCCCTTTCTATGCATTGTGTGTTAGCTCTCATACGAGCCTCTACAAGGTATACAAAAAAAATGCCCTCAATGCAGCTACCAAGCCTTACTGCCTAAAAACACATGAGAAGAGGTTATTTTTTGAAATTGAACTTCATCACTTCCTTTCATACATGTTGATGAAACTTCTCTGTATTCTATTGAAGAATGCCAATGCATTGTGCAAGAATGATAAATGTTCGACTGAAGCAGGTACAATGTGCAGTATCACGAACTAACTATAGAGCAACATTATGGTTGTGCTTACAACATCACAAACGACGGAAAGATCTGTGAACTGAACGAACTCGGGCGTGAAATTAAACCGGAGACGTATATAGTCAGAACTTGGCCACCTACATCATTGGCCCGTGTTGCTCTGAATCTGTGCAGTGGTTTAAGTTTGGTTTATAAAGTCTCAAGTTGCAAAGTAGCACTAGAAAGTTGAACTGTGATGACAAAAGCAAAGAACTAATCACAAATAAGCACATCAAATGCCTCATGAGATTCATCACTGACTCGCGTATAACCGCGCTCTTGCTGCCAAGCTCTCCACACGACTTTGAGTTGCTGATCATCTGTTTGCAAAGAAATCTTTGTTTCTTTGCGTATATGTGGATTATTACACCAAAAAATATGGAAACAGTTTCTCTTTAATCTCATAGTAGGAAAGAATACCAAATTTAGTGAGACGAGTTGCCTTCCGAGCCAAATGTTCCCAGAGTCATTTCTTACTACTTAACTCGCCTCAAACATGACTTAAAACATGAATTCCACTTTTTCAAATACAATCATGCAACCTTGTGTCACATGAGAGACAGCCCTTATACATCATACTATAAATATGAGAAGCGTTTGTTTGACTTCTATGCACTCCTAAACCACTGGATGGAATGAGATGAAAATGTTGGCTGGACTCAGGTCATCAGGGCACTCAAGAAAACAAAGTTGAAAAGCAGAAAACAAAATTTTTAAGTGAAAAACTTAAACTTAATGGCAAAATCAATGCATGGAGTGGTTTTAGGGAGTAAAAAAAAAATCATAGTTTGGGGGGTTCAGGTGAAGGGAGGTCCCAAATTCTCTCTATGTGTATTGTCATAGCGCCAATGGATGGGAGGACGTATTTCAAGTCTTAACAAACTGCACATTCTGGGGGAATTAACCCATCCATAAAAATACATTTTAAACTCTTTTAAGAGTTGTGAATAGATTCTCACGAGTTGTGTGTGAACCACGAGGTAAGAATAAAATTGTCCTTTTGCAAGACACAATTCTTCAATATCGAGCACATATGTGGTTGATAGCACATTCCTTTATATCATATTTCAATATGCAGTAAACCCTTGTTTTATGTTGGGGTTAAGTTCCTGGAAACCCGCGCATAAACCAAGTCCACATAAAATAACAGTGAAGGCCAATGGGAAAAGGGGGTTAAGCTCAGTCCTCTTGATGATAAACTCATGCGTCATGTACTGGAGCGGTAATGGAAGTCACCCTCACGTGCATGCAAAACCCAATCATTCACTATCCCTCATATTTTCTGAGTGTTTCTTTATTTGGCAGATACTGGACTCAATGCTGTAATATCTGCACAGTGACATCACACTCTCACCTCGTCCAAGTTTCATTTTTTATATATACAAAGTCGAGGCTCATGGAAGAGCAAGACATTCAACAGATCAGGTCGCAACAGAACAAAATGAACAGCAGAAAGAGGGGTGGACAGCAAGAGCAGAACTGAAGGATAAAATAGAGGAAGACCTGCACAAATAAGGAATGCATGTAAGATTGATGGGTTGGGAAGGATGCATGGGGTGGACAAGATGGATACAGAAGCAAACTCTCAGGAAGGAAAAAATGGAAATTTGGAAGGTGGGCTTGGGGGGTAGAAGGAGAGTTAACAGGAGAGGAAAAGATCATGGTCCTGGATTGGGGACGATCTGAGATGGTGGTGAAAAGATGTCTTGAAGACCTGGAGGGAAGAATGCGATTGAAGAGAATGAGGAAGTTGGATCCATAGGAGGTAAAAGAGATGAATGAATGAGTAGAGGTGAGCAGTGATTCTGGATTTCGGGAGTTTTACGAGGAGGCGATTGATGGTGGAGTCCATGCACGCTGCAGAAACCTGGGTTGGGGGGGGGGGGCATAGGGGCAAAGAACAGAAAGGGCAGAAGATGCAAGACCAGAATGGAAGAAGTAGAAGATAGAGAGAGCACCAACCTGTTTGCGATGTGAAAGGGATAGGCCCAAGGACTCAGCTTCAATGCAGAAGATTCCAACAAACTTGAAGGAATTGGATTCCACAGCATCAAGCTGAGCAAGGTGTGAGGTAGGGGAGCCAGCCCAGAGGGGAAGAGCAGTACTCCATCAGACTGCAGATGAAGGCCTTGTAGGTGGTAGGTCAGGTGGGCCAAGGAAGGACTTGTATGACGGCCGATGCCCAGGCAGCGACTGGCTGTGGAGGCCAACTTTGAAATGTGGTTTGCCCAAGAAAGATCATGGATGATAGTGAGACCTCAGAGTTTTCGTGACTGAACTTCCTCAAGAGGATTGTGAAGAAAGCAGATAGGAGGGTTTTCCACACGGTCATTTCGGGGAAAAGAGACAGAGACAGAGACAGACAGACAGAGAGAGAGAGAGAGAGAGAGAGAGAGAGAGAGAGAGAGAGAGAGAGAGAGAGAGAGAGAGAGAGAGAGAGAGAGAGAGAGAGAGAGAGAGAGATATGTCTCAGGGTTATAAAGGTCTGACAAAAATGAAGAGGCTGCTGCCTGCCAAGCTGAAGGATGAGGGATGTCACGGCAGATGGTGGAGTCATCAGCAAATAGATAAAGAGGATTTTTCAGTCAGAAAGATCATTTGTGAAATGAGGAATAGGACTGGACCAAGAACGCTACCTTGGGGCAACCCAGCCTTAACAGGGAGAGGAGATGAAAGGATTCTGTTGAGTGCCACTTACTGGCTACAAGAATACATGATGTCAGTAAGCCATGTGTGGAGTTGGCCTTGAATGTCATCGACAGACAGTTTGGAGAACAAGGCAGGACACCAATGTGTATCAAAAGCTTGAGATATGTCCAGAGAGATGGCCCTGATCTCATGTCTGATACTGAAGACCTCCACCATTGTTGGGAGAGTAGAAGCTGCATGTCAATGTGGTGTGACCTGGTCTAAATGTGAATTAATGATGAGGCCGTTGGAGAAAAGGAAGGATTACATATCAACAATGATGATGGATTTCATGACATTGTTGATAATTGGAAGTAAGCTGATGGGTTTGCAGTTAAAGGGATCAGCTTTTGCACCTTTTTCTGCAATGGTGATGTTGGCCTATTTTCCAAGCAGATGGAAGATGACCTCAGGCAAATGATAGGGTGAAAAGAGCAGAGAGAAAATGTGCAAGAGCAGCAGAGCAAGTTTTTAGAACACACCAGCTGATGCCGCACATGGTCAAAGAGCAGATGGTCATGACTGGGTATGATGGTGGATACAGAGCGTGGGGTTTGGCACACAGTATTTGGAAGGAAACACAGAATTGAGGCATGCAGCCTTCTCCATGAGTGGTCAACTGTAGTGCCATTTGAAGAGAGTGAAGGGATGGAAGGGGAGCATACTCCAGAGATACACTTAACAAGGCACCACCACCAGGTTTTAGAAGAGAGAAACAATTTTGAAAGTTCATTATTAAGGTCGGACAGATGTTGTTTGCTGGCTTTCCTGAGAGTGGACATACACTTGTTGCAGGCCTTGTGGAATGATCTGAGATTGCCTTCCATTGGATTTGCTTTCCAGAAAGAGACGGCACATATTTTCAGAGCAACTGACTCACCATATGATTCAGTGTACCATGGATCGGAGGATGGTATGATAACTGAAGATGCGATGGGATGAATCTGTGAATAAGAGAGCAGGTTACTATGGAAGGATTCCCAGGCTCAGTTGATATCAGGGGCTTTAGATATAGGAGACCAGTCCTAAAGGGAGAAGGCTGCTTGCAGTACTTGCCGATCTGCTTCATTGAAATGCCAGACTCGCCGGTATTGATGCTGCTCTCTGAAAATAGCCAGAGAGATGTTCACTCTGACAACCATACATATGATCAGATGAACCAATTGGAGCAGAGGAAGAGCAGGAGACATTTTCAGGGAAGTTCGTAATTACCAAGTCTGGAAGGAGGAATTTGCCATTGGGAGAAAACTGGGTCGGAAAGGTCGCAGATTGAATCAGTCCCACGGAGTCATATATGTCCTTTGCTGAAGCACCATGGCTGGTGAGAGAGGTACCAAGACGCAGACATGCCAAGCTTATCCAAACCCTCTACTTTCTGTGTCAAAAATATCACTTTCCTCAACTTTTTTGCACTTGGCTAACCAATAGCAACAGTTTCCTCTTTAGAGCCATGGTTAAAATTAACTGATGTCAATAATAACTGAAAATAAAAATAATTTATTACGATTCCATGGAGCACAGTTTTGACACCGAGTTAGGCATAGTACAGTTCTGTAATCAGTGTGTCTCAGTTACTACCCATACCACAGCAGCACCAATGAGTGCAAATGACACCACAGCAGTAGAAGTAGAATGATCAGTTACCACTCGCACCAGGAGAAAAATACCATGTAAAAGAGAGACCTGACCCATGTCAAAACAGAACAGCATACAAAAAATTACATGTGTAAAGTCAAAATCGCATCAACCAAGCCCACATAAAACAACCAGTTGCTGCACTTCAACACACATGCGCAATTTTGGAGGTGACAGATCGACTAGAACACTGTCGTCTGAATAATAATTCAGACAACATTCATTTTGCTCAGATCCAAGACAGAGCGCCTGTGAGATATGGGATCAAGCTAATAACTGCACAACTCCAAAAAAACAACAAAAAACATATAGATGCAAGTAAAGATGAAGAATACTTCTCAAACTCGACAAAGCATCTCAAGCCAGAGCACTTAGACAATGACTAAAGAAGCACAATACCTTTGAAATGTGTTTTTTTTTTCTTTTCTTTAAAGTGTAAGGGTTTATGGGTTCCTTCTCTCAAATTAAATGCCTTTAATCCCAAAGAAGAACGAAAAAAGAAGTACACAGGACATCAGTTAATGAGCGAGTCCAAACACTTGTCCGGTGGGTGATATCGCAAACGAAGCTTCCAGATTATTTGGCTCACCTCTTCCGGCATCGTTTTGAAATTGATGGATGTGTAGTGCTCATCATCTTCTTGGGTAAGAGTGAAGGTGTACTGATAGTCAACCATCAGTGGATCTGTAGGCATAAGTCATAAGTACTGATGAAAACCAAATTTTGAAATGAAACATTTAAACTTTATGGAACTAGAGAAACATCGAACACCTTACCCCTCATCGTGTTCAAATATATAATTCAAATGAAATAAAATGATGATTTTAAAGGTCGTATTTAAAAAAAAAAAAAACATTTTTAGTTTAGCACCACTGATGAAGTCTTATACACCACCTTATTTAACATGTCCAAGTGCTGCAAAATGTAAGGATTGTAAAAGCGTCAAAAAAGACGATTTGTGATCTACAGTGTTCAAGTATATAATTCAATTTAAATAATCCTGGTGTTGGCTTAATGGCGAAGGTGGCTGGCTTAGGATCTTTAGGTCTTGAGTTTGAGCCCTTGTCGTGCCGTTAAACAACACCAGTGGGTGGACTCAGCCTGTCATCCTTCCGAAGTCAGCAAAATTAGTACCAACTCACTGGACGCAGGGGGGCACTGCATAAGCGGCACAGCCACACTCCCAGCAATGATGCAACCAGCAGCCACAGGCTGCATACAAAATGATAATCATAATAATGATTCATCTCAAATAAAATAAAGACTGCAAAGGTGAGAGAAACAATAAACTCGAGAAATTTACGAATGCAGATACAAGTGTCTTGTACACCGCCTAATTTAACACGTTGCATTGGTTCTTCATCGCTGTTGTTTGTGTTGTTTATGACGTCTTTAAAAACAGTACATTTCCTGGTTGGGATGATTTTCAATTTTGTTTAACTGCCAGGCAGGCAGACAGGAAGAAAAAAGGTATCTCACTCCTCTCTACACATGCGCAATCAGACAAATCCTGAGCCAAAGGACTGATAAACCACAGGATCGTTTTCTGATTCATGTTCGAAATATAACGTACAATTAAATTAACTTGTTCTGAAGCCTGGTGTTGGCGCAGTGGTTAGGGCAGCGGCTTGGGATCCAAAAGGTCCTGAGTTCAAGCCCCGTTGGGCCACTGAATTAATACACCAGGGGGTTGACTCAGCCTGTCATCCTTCCGAGGTCGGCGAAATGAGTACCAGTGGACTGGGCCGGTGTATACCCGGTTAAACTAGGTGTACCAGATCCCTGTGTCGCAAGAGGCGACCAGGGTTGCGTCAGGAAGGGCATCCGGTGTAAAACATGTGCCAAATCACTATGTGGATCATACGGATGATCCGCTGTGGCGACCCCCAACAGGAGCAGCCAGAAGAAGAATAAGAAGAATAAGAAGAATAAGAAGAATAAGAAGAATAAGAATAAGAATAAGAAGAATAAGAAAAATAAGAAAAATAAGAAGAAGAATAAGAAGAATAAGAATAAGAATAAGAATAAGAAGAATAATAAGAAGAATAATAAGAAGAATAATAAGAAGAATAATAAGAAGAATAATAAGAAGAATAATAAGAAGAATAATAAGAAGAAGAAGAATAAGAATAAGAAGAATAAGAATAAGAAGAATAAGAATAAGAAGAATAAGAATAAGAAGAATAAGAATAAGAAGAATAAGAATAAGAATAAGAATAAGAATAAGAAGAAGAAGAATAAGAATAAGAATAAGAATAAGAATAAGAATAACAATAAGAAGAATAAGAATAAGAATAAG
>NC_140972.1:98562659-98620159 GCF_056783735.1 Eptatretus burgeri
AGCTCCCTGAACAGCTCAGCTCTGCCATTCAGCCTGGCCCTGCGACTCTGTTCAATGGTATCCAGTGTCCCTTGAGAGACAAAATTCTTCTTCACCCGATGGTGATTTCCAAGACATCTTGCAGCAACATCAAGGACACTGGTCTTGAAGGCACTCCACAACTCTTCAGGATCCCCTACAGAAGATCCAGGTTGAAGTGGAAGAAGTAAAGGAACAGCTAGAAAATACGAGAGTCGATAAAGCTCCAGGACCAGATAATATGCACCCAAGAGTATTGAGGGAAGTGGCTGAGAAGGTAAGTGAGATGTTGATGGATATTTTCAAGAGCTCGCTGGAGGATTGGAGAGTGGCAAATGTAACACCATTATTTAAGAAAGGATCCACAGAAGAATTGGGAAACTATAGACCTGTTGATTTTACTTCAGTTGTGGGGAAAGTGTTGGAGACATTAATTAAAGACCAGATGAGGAATCCTTGAAATAAATACAAACAAATTAAAGGTAGTTGGCATGGATTTACAAAGGTAGTTCCTGTCTAACAAATCTTTTCGAGTTCTATGAAGCAGTGTCTGATTGGTTGGATGAGGGAAAGGCAGTGGACATAGTATATCTGGACTTTAAGAAAGCATTTGATGAGGTACCACATGGGAGGTTGTTAGCCACGATGAGGGCTTGTGGAGTGGCTGGTCAGGTAACTTATTGGATTGGAAAACTGGCTTAGGGATAGGAAGCAATGAGTGGCTGTGAGTGGGAGGATGTCTTGCTGGGAATATGCAAGTAGAGGAGTACCTCAGGGATCAGTACTCAGATCCTGATTGTTCATAATTTACATCAACGATTTGGATCAACATCAATGACATCAATGATCCCACCATGAAGGATGCATTCGATGCCATGCTCGAGTCTGTGGTTGGTCAGTGCCCCAGACGAGATACTCTTCTAGTTTTGGGGGATTTCAATGCATCGACTGGAACTGATAGGGATGGTTATGAGATGTGTGTTGGTCCCTATGGTTCTGGAACTGTGAACCAGAATAGCACTAAGTTCCTTGACTTTGCAAGAAGTTGTGGACTTAGGGTGGCCGGTTCATGGTTTCAGCACCCACAGGCTCACCACTGGACTTGGTATTCCATCACTGGTGATGTTGCAAAGGAGATTGACCATGTGCTCATTGATAGTTGCTGGAGGATGATCCAGAACTGCAGGGCCTCCCGGAGTGCTCAGTTCCTCAATACCCACCACAGGCTTGTTGTCGCAACTCTAAAATTGCAGCTTAAATCCAGGAGAATGGCATCATTCCAGCCTAGGCTGGATGCTGACAAGCTCAAGGATGAGAGGGTAGCTGAGGAGTTTGCGAACAGGCTGAGTGGGGATTTTGGGGGTCTGGATTCTCACAGACCGCCACCCCAACTCGCAGGGCAACCGCAACCCTCGGGACTCTGGGTCAAGCTGGGTGCGCAGGGAGGGAACAGGGACTGTGTGGAGCAACGACCCTCTCTCTTGGTCGCTGTGGCCAAAAGACAAGCTCTGGCGACCTGATCAGCTCCATTCATTAGGCTGGCAAATGACACTCTAGCTGCCTCAATGTCCCAAGCCTTTTGGCTGAGCTATGAGAGATCTTCAGGTTCGCTGGGACAGACTCTCAGATTCACCGCCACAAACCAAGCTCCACATCGACACAACCACCCTCTCTCCTTGGTATCTGCGGCCAAAAGACAAGCTTTCCGACCCGATCAGCCCCGTTCATTAGGCTGGCAAATGACACTCCAGCTGCCTCGATGTCCCAAGCCTTTTGGATGAGCTAGGACAGATCTTCAGGTTCCCTGGGACACACTTTCAGATTCACCAGCACAAACCAAGCTCCAAATCGACACAGCCACTGCCAACTCCCCAATTTGCGCCAAACCACTTCCGTGGGACAGAACGGCATCAACCAAGGGACGGACAGTCAGGGAGGGCAATGTCAGTAGCCTTCCTGACACCCAGGCCACCCTGCTTAACAGGAAGCATGACTTGCATCCAAGCAATATCATTGAAAGCGACAATGGAAATTTTGCTAACATTTTCGCAGATAGTGCAATCAAAAGCTCCTTGCTGCACCCCATTCAAGTTGGAGTGAGACGCAAGCAAGATATATAGGAGCTTGGGTAGGATGAAGCAGCATTTGAGCAAAGCAAATGCTTCGTGAGTGTCGATTAACTCCAGGCAGCCTGCCATCCAAATCAAATTGTGATGCTTCTTAGTGATGGCTTTGGGTGATGGCCTCAAAGAGATCGGAGCACCAAGAAGGGTGCAGTCATTAGTCGGGACCATCTTGATATCAGGGAGGACTGCCTTGAATATAGCCTCAGTAAGCTGACAGTCGTCCGGCGATGCGTAGTTAAGGATAGTTAGCTCATACTTGCCACCATTAATGTCAAGTCCAATTTTGATCAGTTGAGCCGTGATATTTTGAAGGTCGGCCAGCACTTTCACAGAATAGTCACCAAACGATGCATTGTCAAAGTACAGTACAATATATTAAGCTACGGCCGAATCCCCTAACTATGGGGTCAGTGCCCGGGGAAAAAAAGGCAGACTGTTGGTTGCCTGTTGCTGAATGAATGGCCTCATCACCATATAATAGGACTGAAGGTCTGGCATACACCTGCCAGATGAATGGATGGATGCTGGGGGTGCTCCTTTGTGCCTCAGATTTTTTTTTTTAAACCACATCTCAAGCAGTTAAACGCATTACGCATGTCAATCTTAAAGGAAACGTGGTTTGGAGGCGGATTTGTCAAAGAGTATCTGAGAACGTGAGCAGCTGCTTCACACCCCCTTTGGTCGAATAGCCCAATTGGACAGGGCGTAGCTCGGCCCTAAGTTCATCAGAAAAAGATCGAACTCCAGCTTTGATTGCAAGTTGGCGAAACGTGTTGCCCACCTCATTCGGGCGAACACCACAATCTTTCTTGGATAAAGTGAATACATTTGCACCAAAAATAGGATACATGGATGGCTCCCAAAACCTCCCTCCGCAAAACCATGTTAATAAACAGGGTGAGAGAAGAGAGCAAGCGAGCCCCCACTTCGGCTGGAAATAGATTGACTGAAGTCTGGTCGGAATGCTCCGAGAGAACCACCGGAACAGCCAATTCACCGTCGGGTGCAGCTGGAAGGTTGAGGTCTGGTAAGGCAGCCAGATGTTTGGCTTTAAGCACATTAGCCGTCTCAGCCGATTGTGGAGCATGCCCCTCACAGGATGCCAACTCTCTGACGGCATCCTTGATGTCAATGTCAGCGAATTTGGACTTCACCCTTTTGTTGATGAATTGCGTGGCTTAATGATGGAGTTTCTTGAAAGCACGATTGGAAAGGGTGGCAAGCAGGCAGGCATATACTGGAACACTGCGTGGGCTATCGTGTTCTATGAACCCTCTCATTCCCTTTGTTGTTACATCCAGCTGTGGATCCAACGGCCACTGTTACTTTGTTGCCCACCTCACGCCGCTCCTCCATGAGCCTCAATATTGTAATTTTTTTTAAACTCTGATGAACATAGAAGGGGACTCCATGAGGACAGAACGTGAGGTGCTGATAATTATTTCAAAAAGGAGGAGGCACAAGGTGAACAATATGATAGGAAGCGACGAACACTGCCCAGATATTACGAAAGCAGCAGGTCACCTAAAGTGAACAACCTATGGGGTAAAAGTGCTATTTACAAGTGAAGTAATAAGCAATCATCGAGGTGTAAGAAATTCTCATTCACTTTTGAAGGGAAAATTTTATTTTCAAGAACGAGAAAATTTTCAACATTGGAGAAAGCATGAGGTGAGAATGGGGGGAAATTTTAAAAGACGGAGGATTCAGGGAAGATGTAATGACATCAGAGTTTAAAGCAAGACTGCTCGCAGTACCCGCAGATCCATTCATTATGGTTCTGTAACGTACTTCTTGATAACTTTAAGACAGGTTTGCAGTCACATGATCAACATAATAAACCCAGCATCTTGTTGAGAACATTCCATGGCTATACCTCATCAGCAGCTATGTATCGTCAAATAAAAATAAAATATCTATCAATGTTGTACAACAGTTGATTTTTGCAAATAAACATTTTCAAATTTTTTTATTTATTATTAAAGGACAGGTAAAACGGTCATATCATGAAATACTCACAATAGCATGTTCCTTTTTTAGGGTCACCGGTGTACTTGTTATCAACGTCACACCTGTAGAAACACATGGAAATCATCATGAATATATGATTATATAATTCAAATACTCATTCAGCAACCCCCCCCCCCCAACTCAATGAGAGGTACAGGTGGGTGAGGTCGGTGAGGGGTGCAGGTGTGTTAACATTGGTGAGGGGTGCAGACGGGACGTTTAATTATAAAAGTTAAGAGGTGTAACAAAGTGTAATTGTCACAACCACCAAAACTGCTGCAGAAGCAAACAAAATATCATATCACAGGTTATGGGCGTGTGGAAGCGGTCACAAACGAGGAAAAATCATCTCAGGAACCATCACAAGACACCTATGGTAAAACTCTATAAGAGGGTTAAAATCACAACATACAACGTTTTGTTGAGATTAGAAAGTGAAGAAGGTGACATTAAGTATTGACACAATACAACCAAGTTGGAGAGAATAAGAGCTCACGCTGGACACTCAAACGGCATATTCATAAAGGACATTGTGTGTCACAATTGCACTCGCCCTCTTCGCAACCTTGCGAAATCCATTTCCGAGGTTTTCCAAATTCCATTTCCAAATTACTGGATATCATTTAGATTTAACAAAATTAAGTTAACAATGGCCACGAGCCACGTCCATTACATCTGCGTACCTTACCTAGTGCTCGGCTAAGCAGAGACATTTGCTTTTTATCTGAAACAAGAATCAAACGAAAATGGCGACGAGATGATGTACAAGCTCAACGCCCTCACCTTCGACCTTTAACAAAGTGAGCTTTGTGAAAAACAAGTTATATGCAGACATCGATTCCATTACATCCGATCGTTCTGCACGATGTCAAAGATTTTTCCAATCTGCCAGACCGATGAAAAATTCTATTCGCTCCCAGCCAATGGCAGAGGACCACGGTTCACACCGGCCATTTCCCTAGCAATTGGTGGATTCAATTTGCGAACACCTGGGATGAATGTTAAAAAAAAAAAATTGTTTAAAAAAAAAAAACTCCAATTTAAAATAAGATTACATCTTCAAACGCCAATAAGACAACACAGAGCTTGTATGGGGTGGGGGGGGCAAAGCAAAAGGGGGAGGAGGGCTAAGAAATTGCCTCGAAGTCCGTTACAAAACCACGTGATCCGAGGCATACAGCCAGAGTCTTGGGGTTTTGCCCCAATAAATGTTCAGCTAGAATGCTAGATCTTTCTCAACCAGCGATTACCAACAACAGTGGCACCCCCTGGTGGAAGTCTCATGATCGACTGGAAACAGCGCAAGTGCAAAAAAACCGAAATAAAAAACCTGTTTATTGGATGAACAAGCACACCAATTAATATCATTATCGTTTCTCAGAAATACCACATGATGAACCGACATTGAACGACGAGAAACTTTACACAAAATGTTGAAGTCCAATAGACAAGGATCATCAATTGTGATCGATTATCGACAAGGTTTAGAGTTTGTAACATAAATTAAAACTCACAAAAAGTGGATGTTTTGTGATGAAACGCGTGTTAACAATCACAAGAAACAGAATGCACACAGATGTCGAGGGTTTGGGAAGAGCAGAAAAAATAACAGAGGGGAAAGGGCCGCAGGTATAAAGGAATGTGAAGAGGAAAACGGGAGAAGAATAACGCAAGGATGCAACGCATCGCAAGGAAGAGAAGATTGAATGTGAAAGGGGGGACAGGATTCTCAGTAGGTGTACGGAGGTAACAGGTAGAAATAGGACAGACTCAAAGGTGGCAATGACTTGTAAGTCCAGAAGCAAGAGCACGAGAAAAAAACAATTGAGACGAGGATTCCACGTGCGAGTGAAGAGCAGGATGAATGGCTGGAGCGTGAGAATCGAGCTTCGACAGAGGGAAACAAGGTGAGTTTGTTTTTCTGGAAGAAAATATGGTTGCGAAAGGATTTCTATATTGGTCAGGTAAGCTGAATAGACAGGTGCCAGCCAAGAAAAAAAAAACTAACATTTTATTCCTGCCAAGATTTTCCCAGTGGTTTCATCATCCTTAGCCTATGCCCTTTCAATTTACCTGAGGACCCACCCTAGATTTGCCCTCATATCCAATACAGCGGCCAAAATCCAAAACGGTCGCCAAACCAGACCGATTCACTTTCCACACTGATTATCAGCTTGATCTTTATTTTTGCCAACAAAATAATTTGCTTGTTTGCACAACAGAAACATGTACACAAGCACTTTCTTTTGTAGCAATTTTTATTCGGTAACATATCCAATATGGCCGACTCAATGTAAAACGGCCGCCTGTATGTCCCACGTTTTCTCCTGATGGTGTGGCAAAAGTTTATCGATCGTTTCCTATAATTAGTCACAATAAAGTTTCAATTTTCATTCTTTATCAAATAAGACTATTTGAAACGAGCAGTATTCTTTTCCACTGTAGTCCTGGTTCGTTTGTGAGGGTACCTGAAGCGCGTTCCCAAGATGACCCGGAGCTGTCTCTGTGCAGCTCATTGTACAGACGTTCCAAATGAGTACAGATGCAACGATCATTGGATATATTCGCCAGGTATATCTCAAAATAGTGTTGCAGCTTGACGACTGTATGTATTAGTTTGAAGGAAAGGTGGTTTAACCATTAAATATGTTGTCTTTAATTTTGCTTAACCATAGCTGTTTTGTATTTATTTTTGTGCGAATATATTTATTCAGCTTGACTAGCATTATGGCAGCCAGCCCCTTTTTGAGCATCAGATCGAATGTGAGAGGCAGATGCCAGCTATGCAATGAGCATATGAATGAAGGGGAGGGTGTTCCAAGAGTTGATCCACTTGGATTTGAATCTCTGAATGAAGTTGCTGATAGATGGCAGACTGTTGACAGGAGTTTGTGCTCGGAACCACTCTATGCTGAATCCCAATTATCAGGTCAAAACTGTCCGTCCACCACATTGACATGCTGGCCCACAAAAATTGCTAAATAACATTCAGAAATCGATTGAAACATAAGGAAATTCAAAGTGGACAACTTTATAAGTTGAGTTCGGAACCTGTTGTGACACGAAGGAGAGGAGGAGATATAAGCTACCAAGAGAACCTGCTAAAGAGGAGCAGGTATACTGTACTTTATTTGTGATAAGGTGAAAACCCGCTGACAGTAAACAGTACAGCAATGGGGGCCTGGGATGGTGCTCAGAAGAAAATGCTTTCAGGAAGCTTAACAGCCAAATGGACCGAAAACTGAATGACAAGGATCCCAAGTACCATTCTGCACCCAAGCGTTTGGACGTTTTGCTGAGTGCAGCATCCTATGATGCATTTGCTATGGATTTTTACGAGCAAAAAAACCTGTTACGGTAACTTAAACTACATGTATGATCCCCAAAAATCCACCACGGATGAAACTCAGAAGGAAGCGCAAACATCGCAAGTTGTTGACGGGTTTCTAAGATTATTTTCCCGCAAAGTTATCAAGGATAGGAAGGTCTATCTACTGACAAAATTGCTGGAGGATGTACAAGAGATGAGCTGAGACCATAACCTCGATGAACCACCAATTAATTAGTAACACAATAACCCAAAAGCGCAGGCTGGTAAAGGAATTTGGAGATTCCATGGGTTTCCAAGTGGTAGGTCAGCAGCTTGTGGTACATCTCAGTGGAGCACTTAATTTAGGACAAGCAGAAAGTCATATCCAGTTCCAATCTTCTGCCAGATGAGAGCAGTTCGGAGGAACACCTCAAAATAAGTGACCTTCAAGCCTGGATCAAGAACCAGTGTTTGAGACAAGACATAGCATATCCTTCCATTGAAGACAGAGGATGGGAAGAAACCGAAGATGGTTCCAGGCCAGTGTGGTTTATCTGTCCAAAGTTCCCATCAAGTCCATTATTGGCAAGGTCCAAGACAAGGTCTCAACCAGGTACATGTAGTTTTCTCAGCATATAGTTTTGTATTTGTACAGATGCTGGATAATTAACCACCTCGTGCTGCTTGGTAATTGTAATAGTTGCATGATGCAGAGCTTCTTTTCTGGTTTTCAGCGATTGTCTTAAGACCAAGCTAATACATAGTGACATATTCCTACCAGGATCTGCAAGGCAAAGCTAATTCTCATTACACAGGCGATGATTATGATGCAGACAAAGAGGATACGAGTTCATGAGGACAACCTCCAAAGAAGAGGGCTCCAGTCACAGTGAGGACAAAGAAGCCAACCACTCAGGGGAAGACAAATTTTCAGAGTGATAGCGATATTGTGCAAGACCATGTTTCAGCTACTTCTGCCAGTCGTGATGAAGTTCACTCACCTGAATCCTGGACAGACACTAATTTGGACATCAGTGAATGACACCAACATAAATGGACAACATTGTAAAATTTAATGCCTTGAATGAATATCGCTGAACATTCACTACTTGTGAGTCAGCGTCGTGTTTAAATGCTCGTGAAGTTCTGACGCACGTCTTATTGTACAAAATAAGTGTTTTTTGGGGGTTTTTTTAAGGCCATTTTAAAGACTATATCACATTGGTATCATTGATAATTATAAAACAAACTGTGCTGTGTATCTCAATGTAATAAGCAACTCCCTAACACAAGTTTAATACATACAGTCCACGAAGAGAAACAGCAGTGATCCAATTCAATTTTCCAGCCCAAAAAAGTGCAGAAGTGAGAATCAGTAGGGTCTGGTGACAATTTTGGATTTTGGATGCCATATTGGATTTTGAGACCAATGGCAAATCATTCCAAAAGTAACCAATTATATATACCCCAACATGCAGCCAGGAAAAAACAAAAAGTATTCTGTCATTTGAAAAATGATTTTGGAGCAGGAAAATGTGACATTCAGTGGGTATAGGTGGCCATTTTGGATTTTGGTGGCCATATTGCATTTTCGTTGACTACAAGTTACTCTAAAATAAAGTGATTTGATAAGTTCCACCATGCAACCAGAAAAAAAGTCAAATTCCTTGGCCAAAAATAGATTTTCCGGCCAAAAAATGTATGCAAAGTGAAATTTAGTGGCTTGGTGACCATTTTGGATTTTAGCTCCATACGAAAAATGTTAGTGTTTTTTTCTTGTCTGGGACATATCTAAGATTCCTTGGCAGAATAGCCATTTCTTGGTTATGTTGGAATTCTCGTTTGGGGTTCCTTCACAGTCAAACACCATCTTCTCTGCTCTGAGAGGCTGTCTTCGAAAGCTGAGGAATGGTCTTGTTTAACAGGTTTTGTTAATTGTTGATGTAATGTATCTCATGGGTCTCGTCGAGTTCCTTCGGGTACCATTTCTGGCCTGGTTTGCTCCTTGTTTTTTGTTCTTGTTGGCCTCATTAAGGTTTGTTGCTGTGCTTCCTGTCCTCATTCCCCTGCTTGTCCAATTGTCAGCGAGTCGCCTTTTCCAAAGTGTCACCTTGCTCTTCCACGAGTCTCAATTCCGTACGTCAATTAGCATGCCTACACGACTCACACATTGACAACTACAAGTGGTAAGTATTGATAAAAACAAAAGTCATCAGAAGAATTGATGTCATGTGATTGTGATCTTGAAAAGAGCTTGATGTCGCACTTATTAACAATGCCTGATATTTTCAAAACAAATGCGAATTCCATGCACATGCGGTCATCTGTCTCTGTCGCTGGAACCCTAAGAGTCCTTTTCCCAGGTAGAGGTTCACAGGTGAACCTCAACTTTGGCTCGCTTTACAGAAAGTCAAAGCCGACCGGCTAAGTGGCTAACAGCCACCCCTCCCCCACTGCCCCCCACTTCAACCCAGGTTTGTGCAGGGCACACACGGTCCACCATCACCCGCATCTGATCAAACTCCCAAAATCCAGAATCACTGCTCACCTCCACTCACTCATTCCTCTTTATCCCCACCTGTGGAACCAACTTCCACATTCTCTTCAGTCTCATTCTTCCCTCAGGTCTTCAAGACACCGATTCACCACCACCTCAGGTTATCCCCCATTCAAAAACATGAACCCCACCCCTTCAAACCCATCTCTTTCCTTCCTGACAGTTTACTTCCGTATCCACCTTGTCCACCCAGTGCTTCATACCCAACCCCTCATTCTTCCCCACATCTCACATTTGTCTATGTCTCGCTCTATTTTGTCCCTCAACCTTGCTGTT
Organism: Eptatretus burgeri; assembly: GCF_056783735.1. NCBI lineage: Eukaryota > Metazoa > Chordata > Myxini > Myxiniformes > Myxinidae > Eptatretus > Eptatretus burgeri. Next base: position 98,572,957 of record NC_140972.1, read on the forward strand.
TATGTCCCTACCCCTCCTCTCTGTCCTGATGTGTTCTGTGTTCTCACTCCACAACGAGCCTCGACTTTGTGTACAAAAAAAAAACCTCTTTCTTATCGGTGAATCAAATTCCAGGATAAATATACGAGAGGAAACACAAGCTTCATCACTTCATCAACAATATCCCCGAATGAAAAATAAACATCGAGAACACGGAGACAAATGCTTTCATGGGGACTCGGCCTCAAGCTCAAGTGGCTTAGGAATGGACAAGCAAGACCAAACATAAATGCAAAGGTATTGAGGAAGAGGATTGCCACTTCACAAATCACTCACTCCTGGCAGTGGTTTCCCTTGATGCCCTTCGTTGTGCAGTAACACGTCCCAGTCTGCGGGTTGCACTCCGTCGCGTGGTTGTTGCACTTGCACGCTGCACACACATGAAGAGAAAGAATAATCCTGATGTTAATTACTCCCATGTGGCGTGAAGTTGGACAATACGGAAAGTAAATGATCTTAGCAGCACAAAACACAAACAATACTGTTTGCAGTGTAATACTTGCACTTGCATTGTAATGCAAACATCTCAAGCACAAATCATGGCCCAGAATAAGGCATCACTTGCCCGTGAGCACACCGCCACATTGGTAAGAAAGAGTACAACGTGATTGAACGAACAGCTTGGTTAGGAAATAGTTCTAAGATTTCAAGGTCATTTGACAAGCAGTAAAGGAGTGCAAACATTATTGGAATGAGAAAAACACTCGATGGTGCGCATACCTCCACCAGTCTGAACAGTTTACGCTTTGTATCCCACTGATAGGCTGGATCTGGATCTGGACCTGAACCAAAATCTAATTGGCTTGTTCCGGGCACCTACCCAAGTACCGATTGTGTGCTGCGTTTTGGCTGCTGGTTGCATCATTGGTTAGGGGCGAGGTTATGTCGCTGATGAAATGCCTTTATTACCAGTTCACTGGTGCTCATTTCACCGACCTCGGAAGGATGGCAGGCTGAGTCAACCCCCTGGTGTTAATTCAGCGACCAACAGGGCTCAAACTCAGGACCCTAGGATCCCAAGCCACCACCCTAACCACTAAGCCAACGCCAGGCTACCGACCTAAGTCATTCACCAGGTTTTGTCCGAATCCGTCCACAACTTTTTGTAATATGGTGCCATATATCGTTTTGGCCTTATCTCTCAATGGTGAAGAATCACTTTTAAAATTCTCGTGTCCGGATCTTCACTAAAATCGAATCAATTCGTCCTTAACACACACCCATCCTGTGCACCAAATTTCGGCCAAATCCGTCCGTAACTGTTTGAGATACCCTGCTCACAGACAGCAAACGTGGGTGAAAACATAACCTCCATCTCACCTTCGGTGGCAGAGGTAATAAGGAAATACTATTGGTTCACGGGTACCAGCAGTGACCACTATTCTCATTGTGTCTGTGTGTCTGTGTGTCTGTCTGTCTGTCTGTGTGTCTGTCTGTGACTCTCTCCAGAGCATAGATAGCTCCATGACGTTTGATGCGATCTTGATGAAACTTGAACACAAGCTAGATATCATGGTCGAGTTGTGTCGTTTTGTATGAGGGGCGTCCCATGCCCCTTGTGGGCGGAGCCACGCCCACTTGAACTCTTTATTTATTTATATTTTTTCTCGATTTTTTTCTCACAATTTCATTTCCTACAAGCTGTGCGTAATGTCCATAAGTACAACATATAAAAAAAATCCAATTTGATTTGGTCAATTTTGACGAAGAGATAGGTTTTTACGGTAGGGCTTCCTCAAAAGCTTCCACAAACTCAATTGTACCTATCGTGGCATTGTTCAATAATGCCCGCGAACCATCGTCGCCTCCCGGCTTGTTACAATCAAAACTAAATAACAAAGCGATCTAATTGGTCAAAATGCCACAAATGGACCGACTTCTTGTGCACACCAGCATCGGTCCACCAATGCTTTAATTTTATCACAAAGTCAAAGGTTGATTGAACGATCAACCACGCATAGTTTCAAATAGAATGTTCTCTGATGGAGAAATATATATTTGAGTGAGGGGAGGGGGGTGAACAGGGAACTATTCCACCCGTGAGTCAAGAGAGGAACAAAAAAATCCAACGACCTGATGGTGGAACCAAGGTCACCGTCCCAGTGAATGGTAACGATTCCAATTTTACATGTTTATAAACATTACTATCATATTTACCATGTCACATATCTGTGACAGTCTGCTCCTTCCCAACCACACACTACTCGGTTACTTCACAGTGTTCCAAAGGTTTGTAACTATGGTTACTTCAGAATGGTCTTCCCAAACAAGAATGAACATGTCCATCAACTCACCCACTCACTCCTCCACCTGTCTCAGTCAAGGAATAGCATTCACGTTCATTCACCTCCCCTTTCCTTCTATTATGGTCCATACATTCCTCCTCCTCCTTCATAGTCATCCATTCCCCATCAGCTCACTGATTATACACTAGTTGTTCTTCCCTTTGTATGTTTGTATGGCTTAGTTATGGTCCCATATTCCTGCTCCTTCGCCAGCACCTCCATATCACTGTGTGACCCACTCTCCATCAACCTTACCGGTGATCAAAGGCTCATGGAGGAGCTTATACATAATTCACATGCAGGACAAAGACGGTGTACCCCAATGTGAATCACAAGGACATTCAAGAGACAATGAAGAAATACAAACAGTATGTATTTGGGATCTGAAGCTGAATCCCCTGCTTCATGAGCCATTGATTCAGATGAAAACGAGACAAACAGGCCAACTCAACACAGGATCAATTCATGTTTTTAAAACACCTCGTCATCCCAATTATGATCATTGGTAATTATCGTCATTTTTTTTCCCCGAAAGTGCGAGCAAAGATCCAAGTGCTTGGTGCAGCTGAGCAACCTTTGACCTGCATTTACGGAAACAGAATTTGACCTGAAACGGTGTGCCGAAACTTGCACAGATCCAAATGGAATTTCAAGAAGAGGCAGAAATGCATTAAAACTGTGAATAATGAACAATCTTGCCTCCGTTACCCTAATATCAGTGTATCCCATTCGCAGACGATACGTTCACGTTTCAACAACGCCTTCCTCCAGTACACAATACATCACATGACCACATTTCCTGCGATTCCAGGGGGGTTTTTTGTTTACATTGTCGAGGCTCATGCAAGACCTAACACAGAACATATAACAAAGGCAGCACGAGACAAGAGGGACGGGAGAGGGAAGCACAACACAGTGGGGAACAGAGACATTAGGAGATCTGTGGAAGGGAGAGGGGGTAAACAAGAACACAGGGTAAACAAGATGGACATTACAGGGACTTTCAGGAAGGAAAGCAGGGAATTTGAAGGAGGTGGGTTTGGGGTGGATTAACGGGGGTAGAAAAGATCAAGGATTTGGATGCGGGAAGATAAGAAATGGTGGTGAACAGCTGTTTTGAAGACCTGGAGGGAGGCGTGGGATTGAAAAGAGTGTGGGAGTTTGTTCCAGAGGTGGGAAAAAGAGGAATGAAAGAGTGAAGATGAGCAGTGATTCTTGATTTTGGTAGTTTTACCAGAGGGGGGTTGCGAAAATATAGGGGGACAGATCACAGACAGAGCGGGAGAGAGGGCAGAGAGGAGACGGTAGAAGACAGAAAGACCACCGACCTGCCTGCGGTGAGAGAGTGAGAGGCCCAAAGACTCAGATCCATCGCGTGAGATGCCAATGATCATAAATGCCTTGGTTTCCACAGCATGAAGCCGAGAAAGGTGAGAGGCAGGAGCACCAGCCCAGAGGGGAGAGCAGTACTCCATCAAGCTATGGATGAAAGCTTTGTACATGGTCAGGAGATAAATTGTGCCAAGGAGGACTTTACACAATGGAGGAGGCCCATTTGGTGACAGGCCTGGGAGGCCAGCTTGGAAATGTGGCTTTTCCAGGAAAGATCATGGCAGATAGTGAGACCCAGAAGCTTGAATGAAAGGACTTCTTCGAGAGGATTGTTGAGAAAGTAGATGAGAGGGGAGGGGAGGGAGGAGGTTCCAGACAGTCCTTTCAGAGAGACATAGTGAGAGTGTGAGATTTGTCCGGATTGAAAGACATGTTTCACATGTTGGACCAGTTTGTGATTTTACCCAGATCTGCAGAGAGCGAAGAAGCCGCTGCTTGCCGGTCTGAGGGATGACAGATGGTACGGCAGAGGATGGAGTTATCAGCAAAGAGATATAGAGGATTTTCCAGAGAGTTCGAGAGATCATTGATGAAAACCAGAAAAAGAACAGGGTCCAGAACGCTACCTTGAGGAACTCCAGCCTGGACAGGAAGAGGGGATGAAAGAACTCCATTTGAGGCCACACATTGGCTGTGACAGGAGAGGAAGTCTGCGAACCATGAGTGGAGATTGCCTTGGATACAGGAGAGGAAGTCTGTGAGCCATAAGTGGAGATTGCCTTGGATACAGGAGAGGAAGTCTGCGAACCATGAGTGGAGATTGCCTTGGATACAGGAGAGGAAGTCTGTGAGCCATAAGTGGAGATTGCCTTGGATACAGGAGAGGAAGTCTGTGAGCCATAAGTGGAGATTGCCTTGGATACAGGAGAGGAAGTCTGCGAGCCATAAGTGGAGATTGCCTTGGATACAGGAGAGGAAGTCTGTGAGCCATAAGTGGAGATTGCCTTGGATACAGGAGAGGAAGTCTGCGAGCCATAAGTGGAGATTGCCTTGGATACAGGAGAGGAAGTCTGTGAGCCATAAGTGGAGATTGCCTTGGATACAGGAGAGGAAGTCTGTGAGCCATAAGTGGAGATTGCCTTGGATACAGGAGAGGAAGTCTGTGAGCCATAAGTGGAGATTGCCTTGGATACAGGAGAGGAAGTCTGTGAGCCATGAGTGGAGATTGCCTTGGATACAGGAGAGGAAGTCTGTGAGCCATAAGTGGAGATTGCCTTGGATACAGGAGAGGAAGTCTGCGAGCCATAAGTGGAGATTGCCTTGGATACAGGAGAGGAAGTCTGTGAGCCATGAGTGGAGATTGCCTTGGATACAGGAGAGGAAGTCTGCGAGCCATAAGTGGAGATTGCCTTGGATACAGGAGAGGAAGTCTGTGAGCCATAAGTGGAGATTGCCTTGGATACAGGAGAGGAAGTCTGCGAGCCATGAGTGGAGATTGCCTTGGATACAGGAGAGGAAGTCTGTGAGCCATAAGTGGAGATTGCCTTGGATACAGGAGAGGAAGTCTGCGAGCCATGAGTGGAGATTGCCTTGGATACAGGAGAGGAAGTCTGCGAGCCATAAGTGGAGATTATCTTGGATACCACAGGAGGAGAGTTTGGTGAGCTTGGCAGGGTGCTAGACCGATATCAAAGCACACGATATGTCTACGGAGATGGCTCTGATCTCATATCTTGCATTGTGGACACCCATTCATTGTTGGGAAAGCAGAAGCAGTATGCCCAGGGGAGAGTGACATGGTCTGAATCCAAATTGATGATCGATGATGGGAAATCGATTTTTGGCATTCCAGATTCTCAAATTATCCATGTTGTGTTTTCCATTTTCATGCCAAATGTTTATGATGATCAGGATAAAGGGAACGTCTGTGATGTGATAAAACGACATCTTTGTTAATAGGTTGCCATTGTTGTTCAAGTACCTCGTGTTCCCAGCGATGGGGAGTGCTGGTACAGAAGGGGTCAACACGAATTGTAGAAAACTAGATATCGGGTTAATACTTTGCCCTCGTCTCCTTCCCTACAAAGACTAGATATCTGCAATCACAAAGCGATCACCAAGGGTAAACCTCCACTGGCCTTTCCCAGCTTACACCTGACGACTATTCACGACTTACCCTTGGCCTGCAATCCAATCATGCCAATTTTATATTTTTGGGGACCACCATATTGCCTTGATCTTCAACATTTAGGGCTCGAGTGTACATTAGGAAAATGTCCCCATCCACACTTATTCATAAAACTCCAGTTTGTGAAAATCGGAGGAAAATTATTCAAGTTATGATCAAAATGGAGTTTTTGTTATTTAGTTCACAATCCGAAAAAAGTAGGACAAAGACACAAAACATATACCAGGCGCACAACTTCAGTGCAGGTACACGGTTACAGTGCGAGGACACTTTGGAATGCCAAGTAGTCTTTGAGATTGGCAAAAAGTATCTGAGGTTGACAAATTTTTTTGACGAAGACTTAATTTTAAGGTCATGACCTTATAATTAGTGAAGACATTTTAACATTTTCCACCAAAATTTGAACACGGTTTGTCGAATCAGAACGAAACTGCCCTCTCGAGATGGCAAAGAGCAAGCCACATTTACACTTAATTTAAATAATAGCCCTCCGTTTTTTTGTTTGTTTTGTATACCATGTTGAAGCTCGTGTAAGAGCTAAAACACAGAACATACAACAAGACAGGAGACAAGAGGGGCGGGAGAGGGAAGCACAAAATAGTGTGGGACAGACACATGAGGATATATGTGGAAGGGAGAGTGATGGGGTGGGTACATGGGGTAAATAAGATGGTACTACAGGGACTTTCAGGAAGGAAAACAGGGAATTTGAAGGAGGTGGGTTTGGGGTGGATAACCGTGGGGAGAAAAGATCATGGTTTTGGATAGGGGAAGATATGAAATGGTGGTGAACAACTGTTTTGAAGACCTGGATGGAAGAGTGGGATTGAAGAGAGTGTGGGAGTTTGTTCCAAAGGCGGGGAAAAAGAGGAATGAAAGAGTGAAGGTGAGCAGTGATAGGTTCACCAAAAGGGGGTTAGTGGCGGACTTTGAGTGCCTTGCGGAAATATAGCTAGGGGGGACATATCGCATACAGAACGGGGGAGGGGGGGGACAGGCCAGAGAGGAGACGGTAGAAGACAGAAAGACCACCGACCTGCCTCTGGAGAGAGAGTGAGAGACCCAAAGACTCAGATTCATCGTAGGAGATACTAACGATCTTAACAGCCTTGGTTTCCACAGTGTGAAGTTGAGCTCGGTGAGAGGCAGGAGCACCACCCCAGAGGGGGGAACAGTACTCCATTAGACTGCGGATAAAAGCTTTGGGTTAAACGTTAAAGGTCGTGGGTCAGTCTTAAAAAAAATAACGTTTTTTTGTCAATCAGTTTTGCCAATAGAGAGTCTCAAAGACCGTTTGGCCTTCCAATACATACGGTATGTCCTTGTGTCGTTTTAACGTATCTGTCCTGAAGTTGAAAAACCTGAAATGGGTTTCGTGTCCTTGAGCAACTTTTTCAGATTTTAACAGAATTTCAGCACTTGAGAAAGAACATAAAGCATACCGTCCGCAGAGAAAGCTCACAATTCGAGTGTTAGTCCTTCAACAGAGGAAAACGGGAAAATGTGTGTAGGGAGTGGTAAGTGTAGGAAAAGGTCAAAGGGAAAACCAAACTTGCTTGTTCACCAAGTACAAAAACAGTTTTCTAGCATACCTTGAGCATACACCGTCCATGGAGCGTCCATGGAGCAAACGAGAGTCAAGGTGGGGTGGAGGGTTGGGTGGGGGAAGATGACGCAGTCCCTGGAGTACATCAGTGAAAAAAACAATTACATCCACTTGTGCACACCGACACCACACCAGATCATGAGAGATGCAAACACGGATTGAACAGAGGATTGATGAAACATCACCAATTTTTGCATGTTATTGGCTTATATTTTGCATGTTATTTTGCAGAAGTTATAATATATGGATGTTATTAGCATCGACAATTTAATCAAAGGCTCTCATAGCTTTTATCCTGTTATAACAATGCTGACTTATTAATACACCTTAGTTTGGGTGAGAAGAAACAAAGCTCATCATTTCGCAATCTTTAAATCACATTGAAAACTTTGATCACAACAATTCAAAGTAAACAAGAACAACACTCGGTAGAGTGCGTACCTTCGCCAGGCTGAACAGTTTACATTTTGTATCCCACTGATTGGTCCATGCCTGGTGTTGGCTTGGGATCCGAGGATCCTAGGATCCTGAGTTCAAATCACACTCGGCTGTTGAATTATTACCAGGTGGGGTTGACTCTGCCTGTCATCCTTCCGAAGTCGGCAAAATGAGTTCCAGCTCGCTGGTATACTGTGTCAGAGTGGCGACCCATCCAGGATTGTGCCCAATAGCCAAGGAGACTGCTTAGGCAGCACCGACACTCTGCACAGAGTATGGTCCTGATGGATGGATGATTGGTCCGGATGCATATCCGGCCTTTCGTCCTTGTCACACACCAAAATCGAATCGGCTTGTTATTGCCACCTACCCGACTCATCCACCAAGTTTTGTCATAATCTTTCCACGACATTTTGAAGTATCGTGCTATATATTGTTTTTGTCCCCATCTCTCATTGGTAAAGAATCACGTGAGAAATTAAAAAAAAAATTAGTATTTGTGTCCGTATCCGGATCTTCACCAAAATCAAATCATTTCGGCCTTGTCACACAGCCAAACTCTCCACCAAATTTTGTCCAAGTCCGTCCATAACCTTATAAGATATCTTGCTCACAGGCAGACAAACAGACATGTGAAAACAAAACTTCTGTCCACCTTCTTGGCGGAGGTAACGAGACATGAACAGCTAATATGAATTGTTGTAGTAGCCAATCGATCACATTTACCAATCAAATCGATTTGAGGGACTCATTGTCAGGTGATCCTCATCATTAACATCAAGTGGTCCTCTCAACACACCCATAAAGCCCAAACCCTACTTTTGGTATTGCAGAATACAGTTGTATCAAAATTAAAAGCTTCAAACAAAATGCCTAAAAGTTCAATATATCACCACGGAATTGTGTTTGTGCATAAAACTCGGCAGCAAGAGCTCCCGCTCGTGTCAACTCAGTGTTTGCACCACTTAAAAATAAATAAATAATTGACAGAAGGAAAGAAGGACATACTGAATATTGAAGTGGCTACACCGCTTAAAAATGCTGATAAATGAGAAAATGCAGATAGATAGATAGATAGATAGATAGATAGACAGATAGATAGATAGATAGATCGATGATAAAATGTGAATCCAAAGCTGGGGTATGATGGAATCCATGAAGACAAGGTCAGGTGATGACAAGATCACCTGACCTTGCTTCTTACCATGACAGAGGGACAAGGTTTCTTACCCTGACAAGATCCGCCATTTACAGGATCCCCGAAGAAACCGGCCATGCACATTTCACAGTTATGACCACGAGTCAGATCCTGACAATTCTCGCACGCAGAGTCGTTCACACACGAGCTGTGCCCATTGCATTGGCAGGCTGCACACACAGACGGATGCATGCACAAAGAGACATCAAGACATGTGAGGACAGCGAATAGAGAAAGAAGAGGTAGGATGGAGGAAAAAGAGGTAGGATGGAGGAAAAAGAGGGAGGATGGAGGAAAAAGAGGGAGGATGGAGGAAAAAGAGGGATGATGGAGGAAAAAGAGGGAGGATGGAGGAAAAGAGGGAGAAAGTAAGATGGAGGCCAAAGAGAAGAGGGAAGAAGGAGGATGAAGAGAAGAGGAAGGATGAAGAAGAGAAGGAGGAGGATGGAGGAAGAAGAGAGGATTGGGGGGGGGGTGAAAGAGAAATATGAGGAGGAAGTTGGAAGGAGGAAGAAAAGGAGGAGGATGAAGGATGGAGGATGAAGGGTGGAGGGTGGAGTAAGAAGAGGAGTAAGAAAGAGAAAGAGTAAGGAGAGAGAAAAGAAGAGATGGAGGAAGAAGAGACAGAGGAAGAAGAGACAGAGGAAGAAGAGGCGGAGGAAGAAGAGGCGGAGGAAGAGGAGACGGAGGAAAGAAGGGAAGGAGGAAGCAGGGAAGGAGGAAGCAGGGAAGGAGGAAGCAGGGAAGGAGGAAGCAGGGAAGGAGGAAGCAGGGAAGGAGGAAGCAGGGAAGGAGGAAGCAGGGAAGGAGGAAGCAGGGCAGGAGGAAGCAGGGAAGGAGGGAAGAGGAAGAAGAGAAAGAGGAAGAAGAGGCTGAGGAAGAAGAGACGGAGGAAGAAGAGACGGAGGAAGAAGAGACGAAGGAAGAAGAGACGGAGGAAGAAGAGACGGAGGAAAGAAAGGAAGAGGAAGGAGGATGGAGAAAGAGGATGAGGAAGAAGAGAATGGAGGATGGAGGGTGGAGGGTTATAACACACCATGTACATGGGGGAAGGACGACATTACACTTAGCAATTTGATCTTAATTCACTCACGAGGACATCGAATGAAGTGCCAGGTGAAGCCTTGGTCTATCGGGCAAAGGCTGATGTTCAGTTGAGTCTGAGAGCCATTGATGTAAAATGGTCCATCCGCTGAGCCCTCCATGCCTTGACCCTTGCCCGTTTTGCTGGGGTCATTACACCAACCACATGCTGGCTGCTGAAAGCTTTGTTCACAAGTACGATGTCCCGCACAGCTTTCGGCTTTGGTAAATGAAACGGCAAACAAAATGAACAACTCGAGAAAAGGGAATAAAATACAAGTACAGTACTGCAAAAAGAACATGATAACAATCAAAGTTTGTCATTTTTTAAACATCCATTTACTCAAAAATATCTTTTAAAATACCTTCGACAAACAAAACTTTTCCTTTTTTAAACAAAGTGTGATCGCACGTTTACATAACCTGACACGGTAGTTCGAAATGTATTTACTGATTAAGGGGTATTTTTAGTACCATTTTCAAACATATTGATGACTCATGGTTAAACCAACACATTCTTCACAACCTGCAGGACAAACATTTGAGGAAACATCCTTGTACTTCTAGCTGAATTGTACGGACATGAACGAACAACGGACACAAAGAGGATATGGGTTGTGAACAAATCACGAGTCCACATGGGACCACCAAACAGGCCAACCCAAAATATGAAATCATACCAAGGAGCATTCAGCATGATCGAAATTTCATCAAGCTACCCCACAAATTGTTGGGTTTTTTGTTTTTTACCCTATTACAGAGGGCATCTCAAAAGGAAGTAAACGAATGGCAGCTCAACAACAAAACAAAACCAGTTATTTACTTTAACATGGACTAGGAAAAGGCTTATAAACGCACAAACACAGAAGGTCTTCACTCAAGAGATTTTACATCTTTTTTCCACAAATCATCCTGTTGGTCTCACGAATGAACCAGCATGAAGTTTGTAAAAAAAAAACAGAAGTTTCCACAGAAGTCCTACAAAGTCCTGATCAACTAACAAGAAAAGGTCGTGTGTCTGCAGGAAAAAAAAGAGACACGTCAAACAAGCTGTCTCACACGAGAGAGTTGTTGGTAAGCACGATAAAACAACGCTCGTGCGGTTCATACGAAGTAAATGATGAAGAATCCTGAAGGGATCAAGCAGGACCTTTGTTCCATTATTCAATAAGAAAATGGGACTCGAGGCGTTTCATCTGGAGGCGAGTTACATTGAATTGGATGGAGTAGGAGCCGGTACTTTGGTGGCCGAGTTCCGTGGCCCGTCAATCATGATCTTCTCGCAAGAAGTTCAGCAAAAATTTAATTAGTTAGATACATGTTGTCTTTCAAGGAACTTCAACACAAAAGGAGGCCACAAGGCCCATGAAAGCCTGCACGACGGTTGCCAACTTACGGTTGTTTGTCCATGCTCCATTCTTTTCAAATGCTGAGCGCGAAGCAAGGATGCAGCACAAACCATTTTAAAGCCTTTGGTAGGACTCGGTCGGGGTTCGAACAACCGACCTCCCGGACTAAGAGTGGACGCTCTAACCATTACAACACCCGGTCTGGTTAACTTTCTTTCAATTTTTGGACCAGCTATCAGTCTTCAAACTATTCGTGGCAGACATCGTTGGGGATTGAAAGGGGCTTGGTGAAGATCTCGGAACCAAGCGCTGTTTTACAGTACTGTACAGCAAAATAAATATCGGAAGGTGGAAACGGTTAACTTACGTGGACACTTCCCCTGCATATGCCACTCCATGCACTGCCCGTAAGGGAAAGATATCACGTAGGCATTTGCGTCCACGCATCGACGAGTGTTGCTGCACCACATGCAATCACCGCTGGTTGCACACTCACTGCAAGACGTGTGGCTGGCGCAGGGTAGCTGACAATTCCGTGACGTCTGACTAGGGTTCACTGACGGCAAAGTGAGGGAGAGGAAAAGCCAAATGATTGAGGAAACAGAAGATCATTTCACAAACTAGAATAATCCCAGCACTTTCACTCCTTACCAATTAGTTTCTTGCAAACGCTGCCATAAGCCTTGTCCGTGCAGGTGAGAGCCTTCAGCCAAGGGCCCTCGGATGGCCGTGAAAGCACGGCACAGAATCCAGAGCCACTGGGCTCATGCGGTTCCCACTGCTGTGCACTGCTGTTCACGAAGGGCGACGAGTCCTCCCAGCTCCAAAATGAGATGTTCCGACTGCGCAGGCCAACCCAGGGCTTCAGATTCTGCCAGGTGTCATGAAAAACAGGTATATGTGAAACACTATGCACATTATGCAGGTACATGCAATATTGGACAAAAAAAAAACAACCAAAAAAAAACAAATATAGACTCTAAACAATGAGAAAGGTGGGGCTCCAGTTTGAGAAAGAAGAATACAAAAGCAAGACAGGACAGGTGCAGAGCAACGAGAGCAGTCATTACGTTTGGTTTCATGGTCCAAAGACTGCTGAGGACATGGTGCATCTCTTGCGGCGTAACGAGAGAGGCTGGCATCCCACCGTGCCGTATGCAATCCATCCGGGCATCGTCGTAATTCACCTCACTCACGTTGATTCGAAAACACGAGTCACCGACACGGTCCCAACCATCACCACACGTGTGGTCTGGAAAACACACGAGAAGTCATCCAAAAATACTCAATAATACCACAAACTGTGTGAGAGCAAACTAATTCACATGACCATGTGTGCACAAGGTGTGACAGTAAAATTCCAGGACATCATATTGTACAAAAAACATGTCAAACAGGTAAATATGCATAACTTAGAGCACCTTCCCTGGTTATTATTGTGAGTGAGAGAGGATATTATTATCTGGATATTATTATCCCTGGATAATAAGTGTGGGAGTTATCATTCATTCTGGATATTATTATCCCTGAGAGGTGAGTGTGCATAACTGTAGTGGGGCAGAATCCAGCATCCCTGGAAGGTGTGTCCTGACATCACCCATTCTGCAAAGCCATTGGACCGGAAATGGCTCCATTCGTCCTGGAGGGTCGCAGATGGTTCCCCGGTAGGGCGATGGTTGCCGCCGACAGGGCGGAACAAGAGAAATGCCAGCGCAAACTTGCGCTAGATGGCAGTGAGCTTAGTTGGTCACGGCGCTTTGAGGGGGGGGGCAAAGCGGCACCCCGAGCAGGTGCAATGGTGGTTGCTGTCGTCGATCAAAAGACGAATGATTGAGATGGTGGTTGGAGCGGTGTTCGAACAGCACCGTGATAAAACAGCGATGTTTGAGGCTGAAGTGGATGGTGTGCGACCGAAGCAAGATGATGGTTGTTAGTTTTGTGGTGTGGAGGCAATTTGAATTCTTGTGGTGACAGCATGGTTGAAAGTGGTATGGCGGTTGAGTTCTGAAGGTGGTTTGAACAGGGTTTTGGTGGCATATGTTAATGAGGCAGCATGTGTGGTTTGAAAGTGGTGTTGAATTAAAAGACAGAAAAATGGGGAGAAAGTGGCGGGAAAAACCCCAACAAATCCCACACAACACATGTTCTTTTGTCACCCATTAAACAAAAGGGGAGGACTATCTGTAACAAGTACAAACTAAATAACTATCTCAGTTGCCATTACTGGGGAATTACAGCTTCCAGAACCGTAACAATACTGTATACAGATATAATAGATCGCTATCAAGTGTATCTAATTAAAATTGACGAAATGACTGACTCGTTGACCTCAAAATCGTTAGGGTTCTCGCTTGAGACTACCTCCACCAGGTGGTTAAGTTTCATGAAGATCGGTGTAAAATTGCGACCTGCAGGCGATTGACATGCACACAGACAAACAGAGACAGACAGACGTACAAACAAAGATGTCGTCCATAGCGCGATACTTGTGAAATCCAAACAAACTACATGTTTATAGATTTTGATTGGTGAACCAATTTAGTCACCCAAAATGCTAATTCTCTTCAAACTAGCACAGTACCCATCCTCCAGGTGGGTGGACATTGCACATTGCTTGCAGAAAAAACTGGTCCGTGTTTGGCAAGACGAATATAGATGTTTGTATGATGTGCATCCAAAGGGATCGAACGGCTCTACAGGTCTAAAGGGTCTCTAAATTGTTTAAGGAGTGTTAAGTGCGTTAAGGTCTAAGTGTTACAAAGGGTCTAGAGGGCTCTATAAGGATCTTAACATGTCTAGAGGTCCAACAGGTCTAACGGGGTCTAAATATCTAAAGGGTATTTTCCAATAGCAAATAGGGTCAAAAGGAGTCCAAGGAGGCTAATGTGTCTTAAAGGACCTAAAGGGACCAAAAAGCTCAAGTGGTCAAAGCTGTCTAAAGGTGTTAAGTGGTCAAAAGGGTGTAAAGGTCTTCAGGAGTTGAAGGGGGTCGAAAGGGCTTTTTAAGTTCTAAAGGGTTGAAAAAGGTCTAAAAGTGGTCTCAAATGTCTAAAATGGTCTAAAACTGTCCCAAAGGGGTCGAAAAGATATAGGAGGTCTAAGGGGTGTGTTCCAGCAGTAGCTACAGGGCGAAAGGGTCTAAATTGTTCAACGAGTCGACAATGGTCTAAAGAGAGTCTAATTGTCTCATGGTCTAAAGGTTAAAACAGTCTGTAGTGTGTAAAGCTCTTCAGGAGTGTAAGGGGTCAAAAATGTCTTATAAGGTCGAAAGGGGTCCAAGTACTTCGAAAGGGTCAAAGCGGTTGAAAGGGTGAAAAAGTCGAAAGGGTCTAAGGAGATAGAAAGGGTCATAAAAGGTCGAAGCAGTTTTAAAGGTCTAATCAGACACCTGACCCAGACCCATGATGTTTATTATTATTGAACTGAATTCAAAATGGGATTAAAAAAAAAAAAAAGTTAAATTCAATTAAAATCAACTCAAATAAAATTGGTACTGCATAATTGAAGGGAGCCATCAGGAGGAACCTGAACACACAAAAGCAAAGATTAAGTCATCAAGAGGAACCAGGATAAGATTCAGGTTTCAGCTGCTACGACTCTACCCTCAAACTCATCCAGGCACAGCCAGGTGAGCCTTATTCAAAAAAAAAAAAGATAAATCAAAAAGCTCTCAGATTCAAACAATTAAATAATTCTGTCTGCCGGACCATGCGCCCAGTCAGGTTGAAATTTAAAATGTACATTCCCCCTTGCAAACTGCTTAATAATAATTGTGAAGTTGCACATCGATTGATGAAGCAGTTCAAGAGAAAGAATTTTTTTTTAAGATTTCCGTTCAATCCAATATGGCTGCCAGACCATGTGACATCAATTCTTCATGAACACCCTGGTATCCCCAAAGCTTGGGGAACACGTGTGTGAAGTTTTCCCCGAATCAGTCAAGCCGTTCTGGGTATGATTGATGAAGGTTTCTTCTTCAAAAAAATTATAACAGCCAGACCATGTGATCTACGACGTTAAAGTTTACGCCTTACATTTCTCAAGGCTAGTAGATCATGCGTGTCGAGTTTCGGATCGATCTGGTGAGCCGTTCTGGAGAAGAAGATTTAAATAGTTTTTTTTTGTTTTTTTTTTCAATCCAATATGGCTGCCAAGTCACATGACCTATGACATCAAATTTTTTTCCTCTCTCAAACATTTTTTTGCCAGACAAGAAAAATATAACTTTCATACTGAAAGGATAAAGCATTTGACGTTTGCATTTATGATGTCATAATGAAGGCACCTATGACATCATTAAAAGAAAAAAACCAGATTTATTCCCCAGGGGGAGTAGCTGACATCAGCCAAGTTTAAATTATTTCCATGGAGCGGTTTCGGAGATACAGAGGTCCAAAGTTTTTCCTTTTTTCCAACATGGCTGCCACACCACGTGAGCGATGACGCCATAATTATCATTACAACATTCTTGCATGAGTAGTCGCTCCAGTTGCTCGTCCTCTTGCACGAGCCTCGACTGTGTATTAAAAAATTAAATTTAATTTAAACGTTGGTAGTTTTGGATGGGAATGCTTGTTTTGAAGGTAGCGTGTATTTCCAATCCAAAGTTGCACCGACGGCACTTCGAGTAAACCACGGTGTGCGCACCAGCATCAAATGTACACCGGAGCAGATAGATTACCCACATGTATGCAAGTCATGAGTGAGCTTGCTGGGTTTTACCAACAACCCGGAAGTGACACGGTAATTGTCCTGAGAAGCTTGCAATCAAAATTTCCAAGATTACCAACTGGAATTGAACAAACGACCTCTGGGGGGGAGAAAAAAAAACCGTGCGAGCTCACACACAGGCACGACCGTGCCTTATCACACGGCGTAACATTCAATGGCAAATTTTTTTCGCCCGTGGTGGAGACAGCACAAGACTTTTCAAGGTTGTTTGTGCACACCTGGAACCAAAGTGCACTGGTGCTTCTTGGAATCCCATTGGCAGGACAAGTTGTTGACGCAGCTCATACAGCTTGTCATTTTTGCACACACATCTTGACCACGCAGGACACATTTGTCGGCGTTTTCAACCACCTGTGGTGAAACATACAACGAAGTGTTTACTTTCATACAGACAGGAGGGGGGGAGAGAGAGAGAAAGAGAGAGAGAGAGAGAGGGAGAGAGAGAGAGGGGGAGAGAGAGAGAGAGAGAGAGAGAGAGAGAGAGAGAGAGAGAGAGAGAGAGAGAGAGAGAGAGAGAGAGAGAGAGAGAGAGAGAGAGAGAGAGAGAGAGAGAGAGAGAGAGAGAGAGAGAGAGAGAGAGAGAGAGAGAGAGAGAGAGAGAGAGAGAGAGAGAGAGAGAGAGAGAGAGAGAGAGAGAGAGAGAGAGAGAGAGAGAGAGAGAGAGAGAGAGAGAGAGAGAGAGAGAGAGAGAGAGAGAGAGAGAGAGAGAGAGAGAGAGAGAGAGAGAGAGAGAGAGAGAGAGAGAGAGAGAGAGAGAGAGAGAGAGAGAGAGAGAGAGAGAACACACACAGCGCACATGGCAGGGAACAAGAAAAAGGGAAAGTTCATTTAAAAAAAAATAAAAATTCAAGTGAAATGGACATTTCAATTAAAATTACAAGAGTATTACAGACTGCTCGGGGTAAAGGCCAAGCGGATACGTTTCAGGGAAACGGCTCACCGACTCGGTGCAGTTCTCCGCATTCAGCGAACACGAGTCTCCACACCATGTGCAACCCGTACCACTGGACAAGCAGCTGCTGCAATCCAGATGTCTACTGCAGCCTTTATCAGCAGACACTACACACGGATGAAGAAAAAAAAGGCAGCACACAACGGGAGCAGACAATGAGCAGAGAAACCGCAATTCAAGGTAATCCAATTACAATCAGGTAAAGCATGAACATCGAGGCAAAGGATATGATATTTTATTAACAAACATGATTATAATATTTCGGTTACGATGTTTCGTGCACCGATGCAGATACACACAGACAGAGACGACCCCTTTAAACGTGTGTGTCATGTGATGGAGGGTTTCCCAGAATCACCCTCGTTCCAGTGTAAACCAGAGCTTTCACCTACCCTTATCTTATGTTTTCTGCACAGTTCCTTACTTGGCAGATACTTGACTCGTTAACGCCATAATATCTTCCCAAAAGACCTCGCCTGGCACCCCCTGTTGTGTGCTCATGGCCATTTTGATCATATTACATCTCCTGTATCAAGTCGGTTTTCGTTATATCGGATTACATGTGTACTTTATTTATTTATTTATTTATTTATCTGCTCGTTCTCATGTCCGTCTATCTTTTGTCCTGAGATTCTCCGTTTTTGTCATCCCGTGCCTTCTTGTAATAAACTGTTATTGGTGTGGTGACCAATCATTGTAGATTCAGCACGTGAGAAACGATTTTGACGCGGCTTTTATGGCAAATCCACAGGGGACGTTAAAATTGGTTATGTTCTCAACAATGAGATCAACCGAATGAACAATTCTAACCACCCCCTCCAACCGGAGTCATTAAACACACACAGTGCCGCATGTACAAGGGAAAATTGCAAGTCATAATAAACAAACGAGTTTTAAAATATTTATTCATATGTCTATAACACTCTAGTCCCTGTGCCTGTCACACTCTTCTCATCCTCGGTGCTCCCCCCCACCCCACCCCACCCCGCCCCCGATTAAACTGAGTCGAGAGGCTAATAGATATATTGAATGTGATGGTGGTGCAGCACAGGCATGATGGGCCAAATTCCCTCCTCCTCCATCATACCTCCTTGTAAAGATTTATTGGTCTCGTATCGATGTGGTCACAAACTTCATCACGACCAACAGACATTATCAGGTTTTGCAGCACAATCGCGTCTTTACTTCATGCAATGTAAAGACAGCGCTCCGTTATTTTAGTTGAAGTTGACAAAAAAAATCCAACAATGGACGCTATTTCCATATTCACCGACATCGACAGACGGTCTCTTGCCTGGCAGACATCCGATCACGGTCACGTGCTTGAAAGTTTTTGTCGCCGCATAGCTTCCATAAAAACACCTCATGGTAACAAAGTGCCATGGGAGTAATTCTCATAATCATTGTGATGATGCGACAGCATTTCACCCCAGACTGATGAAACGGGTTCACAAACGAATCAGCATTTCGGAATTGCACGTCAATTCCCTAAAATCGCTGCAAAAGTACTGAAACCTCCGTATGGGTCGTGACAAAAGTACGGATTTCCGAACACATACGGAAGAGTTTCACCCACATGGACAGACACACGCACACGGGTGAGCAGACACGCGGACAGATTTAAGAAAATGGTCTTCACACGAGAACGAGACATAGCTGTGCAAATGTAACTCAAGAGTCAAGCCGCACGTGATGCATGCATGCGCAAGAGGCAGCGCATGACGAGCGAGTGAAACTCATCGTGTCCACGTGGAGTTTGAACCGCGAATGCAACACACACAAATGTGTCACCAACCTTGGGAAGAGTTACACATGTCGCTGTTCCCTTTGAGCGCCGCGTTGAAAGGATGGCAGCGGCTAGCATTCCACACACAGTGTAAACCTTTATCGGCACGCTGGCAACTCTGCTGATTGGTCAAGCCTCCACAAGTCTTCGGAGTGTAAACCAGGAGATCGTGAAGGATCAAGCTGTTGAAACCTCCAAACACGTACATCGAGCTGGAGGGAAGGACAAGACGGCATCGTCAAATGGACGAAGGAAAAGCAAGCGATCAGCAGTCTCAACAGCAAAGTGTGCACATGTATCACAGCACGTGTCACCCGACTGCTCGTATTGCGGCCAAAAAAAGAGCGATCCAGTGTAAATGGTGCATTAAACTTTGCACAAACTTAAAAACACACTTTTAAGGGGCTTTGCTTGTTGGGATTAAAGGCCTGCACATCACATGCTCGTTTAAAAGGGGGTGCATGGGGAGATATTGTTTGAGCAGTTTGATATCAACGTCAAACAACAACAATACGTTTACAAACAGCAAGAAGTGTGATGTGAGGACACGACATGATGCTTGTCCACAAGGAGGCGTTACAATGGACGGGGATTCCTGTAAATTTCGAGGGTTCAATGCGAGCGAGGTTGCATGGTCTGGGCATCGTGTTCGTTGAGGAAGTGGACACCTGCAGTCCAGCCTACCCTGAATGAGAGAGTTGCTGATGGAGATGAGGACATGCTGGACCATTTTCCTGCCATATTCCCTATGGTTCACAATATTATGACAAGCCACATTTTTCTCAATTTCCCCCCCCCACCCCCCAAAAAAATTGTGCCCCACAAGTCCGTTAAAATCACAGCATATTGATTACACCATTAATGACTCACCCATTGACAGCCACAGCAGAATGACCAAAACGGTCTTTGTACAGGTGCAGGTCCGGAGAGGGAAGATTGTACCACACGTCGCACTCTGGAGATTGACATCACAATTGGGGCGGGTGTGGTGAGGTGGAAATGAAATGGAAAGTGAAGACGATTCACAATTATGACAACAAAAACAATAATAATGAGAAAAAGTATTTATCTTGTTCACATCGCTCCTGTTTTTGTGATTGTAAGACAAACACAACTCTCACAGCATCCCCGTACAGACAGAACGAGTGTGGCCTCCTTCAAATATAAATCATGACTATTTACTTTCCTCTGCATGGGTTGTAATCAAAACCTACCTTCATTTCCTCAAAATGTACCCTTCATTTGTTTTTTTGTGTTTTTGTATACACAGTTAAGGCTCATGGAAGAGCTGGATCACAGAACGGATCAGGGTGCAACGTAACAAAAGGAACAGCAGAAGAAAGGAGATATGCAAACAGCAGGGTGGAGGGAGAAAATAGACGGAGACGGAAAACAAGGGATGCGGGCAACGATGAGGGGTGAGGGAGAATGCAAGAGGTGGACAATATTGACACAGAAAACATTTTGGGAGGAGTGGGGGGGTGATTTAACGGGTTGAGAAAAGATCATGACTTTGGATGGGGACGATCTGAGATGGTGGTGAACAGCAATGTTGAAGACCTGGAGGAAACAAGGGGATTGAAGAGGATGTGGAAGTTGGTTCCAATGGTGGGAACAAAGAGAAACAAATGAGTGTTGGTGAGCAGTGGTTCTGGATTTTGGTGAATTTCATGAGGAAGGGGTTGCTGCACGACAGTGTGTGCCCTGCAGAACCATGGGGTGGACAAAGCATGGAAAGAGCAGCGGGTGCAAGATCAAAAAGGAAGCAGTAGAAGACAGAGAGACCACCACCTGTCAGCGATGGTATAGTGAGAGGCCCAGAGACAGCTTCATCACAAGATATTCCAGTGATCTTGAAAACCTTGGTTTCCATGGTGTCAAGCTGATAGAAGCCACGTTGGGACAGAAGACATGTTCTTCACTCTTCAGATGCACACCAGTGGCCCAAAGCCTAAGACCTGAGGCATGAAGACCGAGGCCGACACAGTGTCCTGCAAAATTATTCACGCCCCTCCAAAGTTTTCACATTTTGATGCCACCTGAACTTATTCCATGAAGCTTTCAAATGAAACTATATGCATATATATAAATAAATAAATATATATATATATATATATATATATATATATATATTCTTCACAAACTAGTCCAAAGTGATCAAGCTAAAAAATGTAGATAAAATATGAATACGTTTGATTAACAGAGAAAATCAGATGATTCTCAGAAGCAGAAGTATTAGTTGAAGAAGTAGATGGCTTCAATCAGAATTTTAGGTAAGGATGGTTTAACAAGCCGACGCAATAGTGGGGTTTGAACTATAGGTTAACAAGAGCGCAAGTGAGCACAACATACGCCCGAACAAGAATGTATATACAGAATTGTGCTACTACATGGAAAACAGCATCCTGGTTGCCATGGCAACCACTTTAGATGACGAACGTATGTCGCGACATACCGTCTCCACAGTCTGTACCTATGTACCAAATATGAAACGTGAAAGTTGAAAACTTTTGGAGTTAGAGTGCGGGCAGGAACGGATGGAAAACAGCATCCTGG
Organism: Eptatretus burgeri; assembly: GCF_056783735.1. Classification (NCBI taxonomy): domain Eukaryota; kingdom Metazoa; phylum Chordata; class Myxini; order Myxiniformes; family Myxinidae; genus Eptatretus; species Eptatretus burgeri. Next base: position 98,594,500 of record NC_140972.1, read on the forward strand.
TTGCCATGGCAACCACTTTCGATGACGATCGTATGTCGCGACACACCGTCTCCACAGTCTGTACCTATGTACCAAATATGAAACGTGAAAGTTGAAAACTTTGGGAGTTAGAGTGCGGACAGGAACAGACGGACGGACGGACGACCAGTATCATATAATACGCCCCGATATACAGTGGTGCCCCCAGAATCCGAATTTAATTCGTTCCAAGAGGCTGTTCGGATTCCAAAAAGTTCAGATTCCAAAACTATTTTCCCAATAATAAATGGAAAGTGAATTAATCCATTCCTGGACCCCAAGAAAACCCACTTTCAAGACACTTTCAACTGAAATTACCCATGTTTAAGGTAAAATAAGATGAGTAAATGACCTTTTCTGGGTCATGAATCTCCTTCCAAACCTGGAGGATGAGCAGGAGCATTGTCGCTTCTTCTATCAGGTCTGGATGCAGCTCCGGCCTATCAGTGGCCATTGGGATCCAAAACCTAAACTGTTCAGCCTGGTGGAGGTATGTAATTAACCATGAAGCACCAAATGGTGTTTTATATCCCAGTACACTCTGTGGAGACTCAAACGTGCCGTTTTCACCGCACGGTTCCACGGGAGAGAATCAAGAGGTGAAGCGATTGGGTGACGCAGCATGACGTCACGACCATGCTCGCGAAAAAAAACGATGAGTTTGTTAAAGCTGATTCATCAGAAGGTTCATTGAATGACTTCGCTTCACGACCGGTTTTCGCGCTTTTATCGCTTCTTTATTTTTCAGAATCCTCCACACGGTCGATTTCGGCAGCTCGAACATGGCAGCGAGATCAGACACGCGTACCGCTCTTATGCTTAGCGATAAGTTCTTTCTTCAACTCAATTGTCGTTCTCACGGACTTCCTCATTCCTATTTGCTTCACTGCTCTTCTTGGGTGCCATGGTGAATGCACAAGGGTGATAATTGGAAAAATAATGCACAAATCAAGGTGAAAACACGAGGTAGAGTAGCGATCGACACACGAGAGATGCTTTCATGAGTACTTCCACCGACGAACTGAATGAACAAAGCACGAAGATGCAGGTCGAACAGGCGGGGGAGACGCGTGAACAAACATGAACGCCACGTTGTGTTCAGTTTTCGAAAATGTGTTCGGTTTTTAGGGCAAAATTTTCTCGAAAAAATTGTTCGGATTCCAATTTGTTCAAACAATGGGGCGTTCGGATTCTGGGGGCACCACGGTATATATCGGGTGTATAATAAAAAAAATGAGTGACACTCTGTGAAAAGCAATATTGGGTCATTGTCTACGTTGGTTGTAATCTCCATTTGTGGATTTCAGGAGGTGGGAGGAATTTCTCCCAGAACTCAAAATGTCCACCTCATTTTTTGGTGAAGGATCGTGATTCATGAACCAAACTGTGAAGTTTCGTTCTCATAGCCTCGGTCCAAGGGCTCTTTTCAAAATCGTCACTGAACCTCGTTTGTAGTGATATTCCCCGGAACGATTTTTAACTACTCAGTAAGGGTTTTCATTCTCATTCCTGTTGCTCCGACTACCACTGGTATAATTTCAACTTTCTTCAATTTCCACATCCTCTTGACCTCATTTTTCAGATCCTGGTATTTGGTGATTTTCTTGATTTCTTTAGCATTTAGTACAATGTCCCTGGGAACTGAAACCTCGATCAACAATGCCGACTTTTCCTTTTTGTGTTTGAGCTCCTTGTCCGGACACAATGCTTTGTTTGCAATGTCCACACTTGATGGGATCATCTTGTCACATGTGAGCATTACTTGTTCATTATCAAGGATCGGATCTGGTTTGTATTTCCATGATTGTTCTTGGACCGGGATTTGAAATGTTGACAGATGTGCCATGGGATTATGTTACAGACACCGTCATGTCTTACGGTGTACAGCTGTTCCGTCCGTCATGAGTTTTTTTTTACATCCCAAGAGGAGATGACTTGCTGGTACTTTCTGTTTCTTCCCCACAAAACCAGCATTTGTCCGATTGGCTCAATCACGCCATTTTCTTTAAGGCATTCGTGTATTGTCCTTGGTTTTGGGCATTGATGATGACTCATTCTCCATCCCAACTACTTTGACCTCTTCTTTGCCATTCCAATGAACCTTCCTTGTCAATCCCAGTCCTGTCAAACTCTTTTTTTTAAATCTTCCTGCTCTTTTGTCATTCTCCCATTTGTCAGAGTATATCTGCTGATATTTATTTTTGTAATTTTCCTCTTTTTAAAAAAAAAAATCATTGGGGCTGTGTTTCTTTGTTTCATTATCCTGTGTGGTACCCATCATTTGCACCTGTTTTTGGAAGTTTCTTGCTGAATGGAGTAAGGATCCCTTTTCTGGTGTGTTGTTTTCTTGCTCGTGTACAAATATCATCCAATAGTCTCTTGAGCTTTGCACATACTCCGTTAGTCTTACGCACGATGTTCTGTGCACCTGGTTAAGCTACATCAAACCACCTCCTCCTCGTCGCAGTAAGTATAACCTCGGTATGCATTGTTTTTTGTAGAATATGATGTGAATTGTTGTACTTTCATCAATCAAGATGTTATACATTCTTTTTTTTTCATGTGCAAATGTACATGTGGCACATTTATCAAGACTAAACTCTATTCGGATGTCTTCAGAGTACTGCTCTATTAGTTTCAGTTGATTTGACAATATTTTATCATTTGGGGCCAAGAGTTTTAGATTGTCCGTGTGCAGAAGGTGAATCACCTTTCTTGTTTCTTTGGTCATTTTTATGTTGCATATCAGATTGTATCCGTGTCCTTGTTCTTCGATGAGGTTACGCAGTGGGTCCAGAGCCAGACAGAGAGGAGGGGGGAAAGATACGTCATATCTTTACTGCTGGGATTTCAATCTTTCTTTCCAAGTAAGGTGGTATCAGAGTTGTGTTCCAGAGTGTCATTACTTTCTCAATCAATGTGACTACCTGGGGGTCAATTTTGTATACTTGCACACATTTTATAATCCATGAATGTGGGACACTGTCAAAGGCTTTTTTTGTAATCTATCCAGACTATAAGTTGGTTTGTCAGAGCTTGCAGTTTTCGAGGATGGTTTTGTTTAACAATAAATGTAAACTGCATCGGTGATTATATCTGTAAAAAGTTTGTATGTTGTCGGTAGGCATGTTATTGGTCTATATTTGTTAGGGTTGATGTTTTTTCTCAAATTTTGTGATTAAAAGTGTTGCCTTCTGTGAACCATCCATTAGCTGTTCCCCTTGGATGAGTTCTTTAAATGCTCAAGTGTCGTGAGGGTGGAATGCATGCAGTTGCTTTAACCTGAACTTTGGAATGCCATCCTGGCCTGGGTATTTCATTATCATCCTCCTCATCTCCAGATGCAACATCTTACGGTTCCATGGTCTCAGAAAACATTGTTGGCATCCGATTGCCGGAAAACCAAAGTGGTAGAAAAACTCCACCAACCTCTTTCTAGCCATGATCTGTGGGTTGAATGTTCTCTCGTGGATCTCTTAGATGTGCATGCTTCCAAAGACATGCCACATAGTTTCACCATGCCAATTTTTTTCACCAGAACATCATTGCAGGGTGGTAGCATGTCTGCATCAAATCCCGATATTTTCTCCAATGGACTGTCTGGATCAGTTGGTTTGTATTTCTGCAGGAAAATTTTCAACCTGGCCTCATTCACAGATGAAAATGCACCCTGACCATAGCATGAACACACATTTTTCAACAAAGCTGTTGCCATCAACAAAGGTGGTGTTCTCTCCAAGACTGCAGAGGCCTTCATGACAGAGAGCATTTTTTTCAGCTTTCTTCAGTGGGTTCACCTTTTCCTTACAGAAGAAGGGCAATGCGTAGTTACATCCTTTCAGAGCATAACCTGGCAATGCCTTGCAAAAAACTGGACCAAGGTGGTTTTCCAGCACAGTAATATGGACATACCTTCTACTGCTATCACTCAAATGACCAAGGTCCATCCACACATTGATCTTGAGTTGTCTGGCATGATTGAGGATGATGACCATGATATCAATGTCTTTTGAATGGACAACAACATTCTGTCCTGGAGTTGCTTTTGACAGCATGCCGGTATGGTACACCAGGGTGGTATCGGCCTCCACATGTGAGCATATGTCCTCAGGTGCCTCATCGTGGTCTACATTTTCTGATAGAGTTGCTGCATACTGAAGACACTGCTCCTCATGTGCAACAACAACTGTCTTTTGTTTTATGATAGATGCATTATTGTTATCTTTCCATTCATCCATGAAGAACTTGATAAGTGCAGTTTTAAGATTTCATGATCTCAAGGCATGTCTGAAATCTTGAGGACATAACCGATCTGCACCAATGATGTGAAATGATCCATGTTGCCTGTTGCTCAACATTCTTTATGCTTTTCACATAACTGTCACAGACAAAGTGAACTTCACTTGTCTGTGCACTGCACTGCAGATGATCCTCGGGACCAGTTCTGCGACATTTTCAAAATTGAGGCAAGTCAGAGGCCAGTGACTGAATTAAAAACATGGCATCATAAAGAACTGTATCAACTGCTGCCGGCTCTGTGTGTAATCAAATCTTCAAGGTGTTTGGAGAATTTGTACTTTGGTATCCTCTTCACTGTGCCATAATACTGGCCAAAGAGAGGGGAACCGGGGTAAGTGGAAAAGGAAATACCTTTTCAAGCTCAATCTTTCTGGTACAAGCACTATGACTGGTCACTTCTTCATCATATGTTGTAAATACAACCTATATTATGTGATTCAGTACCCTTTAAACATAGTTGTACATTGGAGCACCTAAATGCGGACAAACAAAATTTGGCCAAATATGGTCATAATTTGGCCAGCAAATGGCCAAAATGACAATTTTGCCTGACGTTTTGTAATCGGCATCCTTTTTTGACATGGAGTAAAAGATCCTCACCCAGAATTCTGATTAAAGCCATCTACCTCTTGGAACAATTCATTTTTTTATCTTTATTTATCTATGCCAAAGAGATGGGTCGTGATATGAAAAAAGATCATACAAAAAGGGGAAACATGGTGTAAAATAAAATTGCACGTTTTCAGCGATCCAGCCACCGCCCAACACACCGCAGAACAATACGGGACCAACGCAGGCGCGTATCCCCTGAACTTTGTTCAAGTCGATCGACATACAGTATTTAGTCACAGTGTGAATTTTATAGAGTGCTCACCAAGTGGCTTACACAATCAAGGAAGTCCTCCAACGAAATGGTTATTCACAAACAGTTGGCTTGGCAAGCGATAAGTGATCGCCAATCCAATCCATCATCCTAAACACCTCCCGGAGACACCCAAAATGTGAAACAATGTCCGAGTTAGACAATGAACACTTTTTTTTAGCAGACGGAACTGCTGCTAAGTTCAATTCTGCAGCTTAAATTTTCAAATTCGGCTTAGTTCAAGAGATTTGAGGTTATGACATGTGAAGAAATTAAATAAAGCCACGAACACTGGAGTCTTCGGGCATTTATAAGTATTGCAATATATCCAGTGATTTGTAGGTATGACGATCAGGCATTCGATGATTCAAGTGAGGAAAGTGGAAAAAAAAACAACAATCGTTAAGAAATCGATGTGGCCTGTTCCAAGCCAGGGCATTGTTGAGAAGGCCAAAACAAATTGCGGCTTAAGACTTGCGAGCTGACAGAGGGCTGACAAAGATGGTGTGCTGCCATCTTGGGAAGGCTTATTTTGTTTTTTTTTATGATGAACACCCCAACATTATCTTTAAAAGTGGTGTTTAAAGATTTTTTTTTTTTGTACACACTGTCAAGGGTCGTGTGGGAGCTAACACACAAACGCACTAGGGGAGCAGGAGACAAGAGGGGAGAGAGAGGGAAGGAAAAAATTGTGACGAATAGAGACATGAGGAGATATATGGAGGGGAGACTGATGAGGTGGGGACGTGGGGGTACACAGAGTAAACAACATGGACACAGGGACTTTCAGGAAGGAAAGCAGGGAAGATGAAGGGGGTGGGTTTGGGGTGGATTCGTGGAGGTAGAAAAGCTCCTGGTTTATGGATTGGGGAAGATAAGAGATGGTGGTGAAGAGCTGTTTTAAGACCTAGAAGAAAGAGTGGGATTGAAGAGAGTGTGGGAGTTTGTTCCAAGGGTGGGGGAAAAAAAGAGGAATGAAAGAGTGAAGGTGAGCAGCGATTCTTGATTTTGGTGGTTTTACCAGAAGGGAGTTGCTGGCAGACCTTGAGGACCCTGCAGAAATTTGGGGGGGGGGGGGGACATATCTCAGAGAGTGCAAGGGGGGAGCGAGGCCGGAGAGGAGGCAGAAGAGAGACCTGACGGCCGGAAAGGAGACTTCCCTGCGGTATGAGAGTGAGAGACACAAAGACTCAGCCTCATCGCAGGAGATACCAATGATCCTAAATGCCTTGATTTCCACAGCGTGAAGCCGAGAAAGGTGAGAGGCAGGAGCACCAGCCCAGAGGGGAGATCAGTACTCCATCAGGCTGTGGACGAAAGCTTTGTATGTGGTCAGGAGCTCAGCTGTGCCGAGGAAGGACTTTGCACGAAGGAGGATTCCCAGTTGGTGACTGGTTTTGGAGGCCACATTGGAAATGTGGCTTTCCCAGGAAAGATCATGGCAGATAGTAAGACCCAGAAGCTTGAATAAAAGAACTTCTTCAAGGAGTATTGTTGAGAAAGTAGATGAGGCGGGGAGGGGGGTTCAAAATGGTCCTTTCGGAGAGACATAGTGAAAGTGTGAGATTTGTAAGAGTTGAAAGACATGTTCCACATTTTGGACCAGCTTGTGATTTTATCCAGATCTGCAGAGAGTGAAGAGGCTGATGATTGCTGATGTTAGGGATGGCAGATGGTACAGCAGAGGGTGGAGTCATCACCAAAGAGATAAAGAGGATTTTCCAGAGAGTCAGATAGATCATTGAGGAAAACCAGATAAAGCACAGGGCCCAGTACACTGCCTTGATGAACCCCAGTCTGGAAAGGAAGAGGGGATGAGAGAACTCCATTAACGGTCACATGTTGGTTGTGACAGGAGGAAGTCTGTGAGCCATGAGTGGAAATGTCCTTGGATACCATAGGAAGAGAGTTTGGTGAGTAGGGCAGGATGCCAGACCGTACTGAAGGCACCAATATGTCTTGGGAGATGGATCTGATTTCATGTCTGGCATTGAGGACCTCCATCCATTGTTGGGAAAGCAGAATTAGCATATCCAGGGAAGAGTGACCTGGTCTGAATCCAAATTGATGATCGGAAATCAAGCCATTGGAGAAGAGGAAGGATTTGATGTCTGAAGCGATGATGGATTCCATAACCTTGCTGATGATTGGGAGATGGCTGATTGGTCTGTTTTTGCAGGGATCTGTTTTTGCACCTTTTTTATGCGGGACGGTAATGTTTGCCGATTTCCAAGCAGATGGCAGATGACCGTGAGCAAATGAGAGGGTCAATAGAACAAAGAGAGGGTGAGCAAGAGCAGAGGAGCAGGTTTTTAGGACACGTGGGCTGATGCCACCTGGACCAGTTGCAGAATCTGAGTCAAAGTTTGACAGCAAGCTCTCCACCTTGTCAGGAGAAAAGGGCACAGAGTCCAGGAACAACTGGGTGCGACTGGGTAATGTGGGGACAGAAAGCAATGGGTTTTGGACACAAGATTTAGAAACAAACACAAAATTTAGGCATTCAGCCTTTTCACGTGCAGCGTCAGCTGTGTGGCCATTTGAGGTAAGGGAGGGGATGGAGGGGGAACATTCACCAGAAACATACATTACTAGATGTCACCAGGATTTTGAGGAGGGAGAGAGGTTTGAGAGTTCAGACTTGAGATGAGAAAGATGTTATTTTCTGGCTCTCCTCAGGGAAGACACACACTTGTTATGAGCTTTGTGGAAGGAACTGAGATTATCCTCAGTTGGATTAGCCTTCCATGAGGCGAAGGGAAGTTGTTTCAGGACAACAGCCATGCCACAAGCTTCAGTGAACCAAGGGCGGGAGGAACGGTAGGACAACTGAAGACGAGACGGGATAAATGTGTGCATGAGGGAGAGCAAGTATCTATGAAAGAATTCCCAGGACAAGTTGATGCCGGAGGAAGTAGAGATGGGAGACCAGTCTAGAAGTTTGATGGCTGCCCTGCCAGTCGGCCTGAGTGAAATGCAAGACTTGACGGCGCTGAGGTGGTTCTCCAATAGCAGGCAGAAAAATGTCTACTTTAACAAGCATGTGGTCAGATGAACCGATTTGAGCAGAGGAAGAACAGCAGACATTTTGATGGAAATTGGTCAAAATCAGATCCAGAAGAGATAGAGTACCGTTGGTTGAGATCCAGGTTGGGAAGTTGACCGATTGAGGCAGTCCCAATTAGTCGCAGTCTTTTTCTGAAGTGCCATGGCAGGTCAGGGAGGTACCCACACCAAGCCAAATGGCACGATGACAGTTGAAGTCACCACATATGAAGAAGAGAGAGTTGAGATGAAAGGAAAGAAGTTGGTCCATGTTTTCAGCGAGCGAGATGTAAATGGAGCATCGCTGTTTGCTGGACGGTACAACACACTTATCAACATGAGGTGGGAGTGGAGGGATAGCCATTTCCATAGGTATTCCTGGGGGTGTGGGGGAGAGAGGGCAGTGCATGGTGAGTGAGGAATAGTCTTTGATGAAGAGAGCAACTCCGCCACCAGGACAAGGATCAAGTCTGTCAGGGAGGGAGTAACCAGGAGAGATACAAGTGAGTCAGTGACATCTTGAAGGACAAAAGTTTGTGTTAAGCAGATTATGTCTGGTTTGTCAGTGGCAACCTGTACGGAAAAATGTCAGGTTGGAGCAAAGCCCCGGATGTTTGAGGTCCACGCTAATAAGGAAGAGGGAGGGGAGGAGGTTTTGGATACAGTGGAGGGGAGGAGGAGGGGGAGGGTAGGACGGGGGAGGAGGAGGGGAGGGTAAGACGGGGAGGAGGAGGGGGAGGGTAGGACGGGGAGGAGGAGGGGAGGGTAGGACGGGGGAGGAGGAGGGGAGGGTAGGACGGGGGAGGAGGAGGGGGAGGGTAGGACGGGGGAGGAGGAGGGGGAGGGTAGGACGGGGGAGGAGGAGGGGGAGGGTAGGACGGGGGAGGAGGAGGGGGAGGGTAGGACGGGGAGGAGGAGGGGGAGGGTAGGACGGGGGAGGAGGAGGGGAGGGTAGGACGGGGGAGGAGGAGGGGAGGGTAGGACGGGGGAGGAGGAGGGGGAGGAGGAGGGGGAGGGTAGGACGGGGAGGAGGAGGGGGATGGTAGGATGGGGGAGGAGGAGGGGGAGGGTTGCAGGATGATTGCAGAAGAGCTTGGGGAGAGGGCCGGATGAGGAGCAGAAAAGGCTCTGTGGTGATGGGTTGAGGTGCAGTGGGGAGTAATAAGAGAGGGGACAGAGGGTAGTTGAGGATTGGAGGAGGTGGAATGTTGAGTTGGAAGAGAGGGAGAGGGGGAAAGAGGCACCTTTGTGGATGTAAGGGGGACAACTTTGGGAAGGGGGGTAAGGGGGGAGTTTTTGAGAGAGGTGAGAGGGAAGCTTGGAGGTGGAAGCGTGAAGGTTGCTTTATGAACATCTTCATAAATTAACCCAAACAAGCAGTTTTCACTCAAGTACCACGTTGGAGTTCCCTTAATATACATGCAAAGTTTGGAGCTGCTAGGTTTCATGGTTTTGGAATTATGAAGGAGATAGACGGACATTTATTGTTTAAGATAAACTTTAAGTCCGAATTTCTTATACGGCTGGTACTGATACTTACAAAAGTTATACATTCAAAATAATGTTGTTTTTTTAATAAAGGGTTGTCAAAGGGTTGTTTTACAACTTTTTATGATAAAGGGTCGTAAACCATCGATCATCATCACGATCAAAATGGACACACCCGTGAAAAGAAGATTGAGATTATCGCGTTTTACAACTCTTGTAAGAACCAGTACCAGACCGCAAGAAATTCGGACTTAACACGATGACTTTGATTTGAATGGTGAAGAATTAGGAAATAATTGTTCAGAGTGCGAAAGGTTCGAAAAAGACAGGGAGCGGAAGACGGGGCTTTTACCTGGACATGGAAAACTAACTTGTTGCGGAGTTTAAACAGATAGCTGCTTGAGGAAAATTAGTGCATACGTCAGGATTTTTGAACAGAAGGGCATACGTGTTCCACTAAATCTAAAAATAAGCACATACGCTTATTATCCAGATCCCATCCTGTGTCTGTGTCTGCCTGTCTGTCTCTCTGTCTGTGTCTGTGTCTCTCCCCTCATTCCACCCCCTTATTTCCTGCTCTCCCCTTCTTTCCTATTCCCCCCCCCCCTCCATCGCCCCACATCACGCGAGACCAGATACATTCAAAACTGATACTAAAAAGCATTTTTCTATAAAAACGAAAACATTCGTCCAATTTTTTTCAACTTTTGCTGCAACCAAGTCTTAAACCACCTCAGCGACTATGAAAAATGACATCAGATATCGAATGCAGTTAAGATAAAGCTTTGAGGGAGTCAGAAAGTGCAAGCCTTGCAAAAGAGGCATAAGAGGCCTCAGATCCATAAGGAGCAAAACAAAATTAGTTCGATTTCATTTTGAAGCTCCACCCTGAACGGACAAACACACGAGAGGAGAGTATTGTAGTGTAGATATACACGATATTACAATTCACGGTCGAGCCCTCACATACCTATATCATAGGCCATGAAGTCAGCCGAGAAACACTTGGCACCCATGCTAACGGATGTGTCGTTGTGGGTGTTGCCACCAAACACCAACATGGCACCACCGATTATTACGGCAGAATGCAGGTAGCGTGGAAAACCACTACTCTTCAGCACTGTCCTGTAAGTCGATACAAACAATTTTGATATTTCATAATGAGTCATAAACATACAATAGTGGGAGCAGCACTGAGTACAACATACAATAGTGGTAAAGAAGCATTTTAACACCAGTGATTTGTGTGTAAACTTATTCAACCCGAAGCTTTGCCCGGTGCAAGTTTCAGTCAAGTGAGGGTGGTTACCAGGAGTTCTTGCGCACGTCGAAGCGGTACAGATCATCCGTGAAACTACTGTGGTTCACAACAAAGTATTTGCAGCCACCGTGGACAAACACAGTATGCTTCACGGGGTCGTACACACTACTGTGGCCATAACCTCCTCGTACAAGGGCACCGTGGGTCTCTAGGATCTGCCATTCATTGGTTTCTGCAGTACATACAGAATCACACAACATGGAATACAATGAAATGTTAACATATGACCAGCCTCGAGTCGAGGCCAAGTCTCTCAAATTCCTTGGCCTCGTCAGTCAAAATCTACATTGAGCTGAAATAGTCTCCATGATTATAGTGTAGATAGACACGATATTACAAGTCATGGTTGAACCCTCACATACCTACATCATTGGCCATGAAATCAGCCGAGAAACACTTCACACCCATGATAATGGACGTGTCATTGTGGGAGTCCAAATAAGACACCAGTGAAAAATAAACAAGTTTTCCTGTTATTGTTAAAAGTTAAAAACCTAGGCAGGGATCAACTTACTCAGATTGTACTCCTGGATATTGCTCAAGTAGCCAAAGACAGGGTTGTGCCCAAAGAAAACTAACATGACTGGATCACGCCCGGAGATCTCCACGATGTGCGCGGTGTGTCCAACTGCAGCGTACTTCCTGTGGGGTTTGCTAATTTTGGGAACACGGAGAGACCACGTCCTCTTAGGAATGTCAAACACCCACAAGTCATCTGTCACATTCCCTGCAAGCTGCTCAGTACGGCCACCGTACATGAAGATAGAATCCTGTGGAAGGACAGGTCGGGAGAGGAACAGTTCGGGAAGGACATTTTGGCAAATATTGACCTGTGATCGTGAATGAAAACAAACTTGAAATTGGCAAAGTAGTAAATTACAAGAAAAAAATCCGATTATACATTGTAATTTTAAAGACTGTATAAGGTTGAAGTAAACAAATCAGAGATAAAACAAGAGTTCATAGAACACCTTGCCCTGCAGAGTTTCGATAAAAGGGACACGGGAAGGGTCTTTTGAACTCTTGCTTTGCGTTTCCGAGCACGATCAATATGTCCTACGAGCTGACATTTTGTCAAAATCTCAACATTCCCCTGCCCTGGGAGCATGAGCGGAAAACTGGATTGGTCGAGATGGCATAAAATGGTGTACAATTTGGCCCAAGTAAGCACTGCTAAACCTGGAGGGTTTTGGAAGTGTGAAAAAGGTGATTTGTCTTCTGTGTTAAGTATTCCATTGAGCTGAAATAAAAGTTTTAAAGGACGTAGAAAAAAAACAAAACAATTTTCTTCAAAGGTTTACCGCAGTTGATGCACCATCTTTTACACCACCTTATTTAACACATTCAATTAGTGTTTAGTGTTTGTTGTTTGTGTCCTTTATAACGTCATTACAAATAGGAAGTTTCCTGTTTGGAGCATTTTTCAATTTTGTTCGACTGTCAGGCAGACAGAGTAAAAAAAAATGTATCTTAATTCTCTCTGCGCACGCGTGATCGGGACGAAGTTCCACACAATTTACCAAATTAAGAGCCAAAGTCCTGCTGAAGTGCAGGTTCTCATGTCTGATTCATATTCTGCAGTGTTCAAAATGCAAAATTCAATTGAAACCAAGTAGTTCCTTGATCAACGACTTGCGTCTGTCTGCCAAACAGACAGAACCAATTGCTTAACCCCGCTTTGCTCTTCGTGCACAGCATAATGATGTTTTGAAAGGAACCATTTACATACAGCAAACAGTGCCACAATTATAAACAATGCCATAAAGTACCAGAATAATATGAGCACCCATGATTGTAAACAAAGTTTATTAAAATAACCTGTGATCTGAACACACTCAAATGTACTACTGGACATATATGAGTATCTATTGGGATGACCTTTAGGATAATATTGTGCTGAAACCCATGAAGGCATCGAATCGATGACCGATATCTCCTGTTGTGACATCCTGATCCTGATTTTTATAAAATGTATAATAGATTTTGCTTCAGTTCTTGCGTATTTGCTTGGCAAAGGTCGCCTTTCTCACCGCTCCAGATCCATATGATCCCAGATTTATTTGATGGGGTTCGTACCAGGACTCTGCCCAGGGAAGCAACTCCAGGCCGTTTCATCTTTCAGGAATAGGTGGTTCTGGACAGACGACATGTGGTATCATCTTGCTGCACGACGTCCAAATGCCTCTTACCACCACCATACCAGGAAGGGATCTTGAAATATGGAACTCATTTACTGCAGGACATCTGTTGAGATGCTCGTATGTGTAATCCATTTTATTATGTTCGGATCACAAATTGCAACGGAATAACAATTTGCTGAGGTCGATTCTCACACAGAAAATAAAATTTGAGTTGTCGTGAATGCCCCAAAGCCCCGCTAATGGTATAGGCCTACAGTTATCGGTTATTATAATTACAATCCGGCATGTTTATGTTACTCCTGCAAGACATTGGAAATAAAAAATGCAAAACATCCCATTCAAAAGGTGATAAATTAATCTCCGCTGTAGAATTGATGCACGTTGAATTGAAGATCGTGCTTTGGTGAAGCTCGACGCTTTAAATCATGGGTTAGAGGACTGGCTTGAGTTTAATGGACTTTAACTCTAGAAGTATACATGTTCATAACGATACAGTTAACAAGACCATAAAATGCATATCAATAAAATTGGCGTTATCCATTTAACAGAATACTTCCTGACTCCTTCGTGTCTTTCCGTGGTGATCGTTTCCTCCGATTTGAAAGGCCTGAACCCCACCCTGGCAGCAGAACTGCACGATGCATTATGAACTCAATTTCTCACCATCTGCATACTGCTCTTACACCTCCCAACCCCCATGAGTCTCTACGGTTGTGACTCCCTCTCCGCTTCCAACTCATTTGTCTGTGTATTGTACTGTCCTGCAAACAGAAATGACTCCATCTGCATATGTCACTCAGACAACATGGACCAACATTCAACCACTCATCTCAACTCTGTCTTCCTCAAATGTGGTGATTCAAATGGTCACCATGACTTTCTCACCAGCCATGGAACTTCAGCAAAGGACTTCTGTGACTCCACGGTACTAACTCGATTTGTGACCTTTCCAACCCAGATTTCTCAAAATGGCAAATCCTGCCTTCTGGACTTGGTGATGACAAACTTCCCCAAAAATTCCTCCTGCTCTTTCTCTACTCCATTTGGTTAATCTGATCAAATGCTTGTGAGAGTCGACATCTATCTGGCTCTTCCCAGAGAGCTGCCTTCAAGCCAGCAAGAGTGGCAGTTCACTCAGGCAGATTGGCAGAGACTGCAAGCAGCCATCCCTCTTCAGGACTGGTCTCCCACATCTACTGCCCCTGATGTGCACTCAGCGTGGGAATTCTTAAACAGAAACCTGTTCTCTCTATCATGTACACAGTCATCACTCCCTTATCCCACCCGTGGTATGTACACTGAATTCTGTGGTGAGGCAGTTGCTTTGAAACAACGTGCCTTCTCCTCCTGGAAGGAAAACCCGACTGAAGGCAATCTCAGATCATCACACAAAGCCCACACTGAGTGTGTGTCCACTCTCAGGAAAGCCAGGAAACATCATCTGTCCCACCTAAAGATTGACTTTTCAAACCTGGCACCCTCATTGAAAACCTGGTGGCAGCTTTTTAAGTCGGTCTCTGGAATATGCTCCCCTTCCATCCCTTCCCGCTCTTCAAATGGCACCACAGCGGATTCCCCTCATGAGAAGGCTGAATGCCTCAGTTCTGTGTTTGCTTCCAAATCTTGTCCCCAACCCCTCGCTGTGTTACCCAATCATACCCAACTGCTCCTCGACTCTGCCTTTTGTACCCGAGAAGGTGGAGAAGTTTCTGGCAACCCTAGACAGGGAGTCCCCAGTTTACCAACACCCGGCTTCCGAACATCCATTCATACGAACACTACACTTTATAACCATGTTTCGGTCTTTCGAACGTTCAATCTATTTACATGAACATGGTTGGGAGCGGAAGATGGTTTTTATGTCTCCACTGATGAAGTCACTGGTGGCATTATGTTTTCGGGTTGTCCGTCCATCCATCCATTCCTGCTACTTTTCTGTTTTCTCTGCAACCGCTTATTCCGATTGACACAAAATTTTCACCATATGTGCGACTACTCATGTAGACTTTGAATACAGTCTGGCACCCCATCTTACTCTCAAAATGCTCTGCATGTAACATCCAAAACCAACTAATCTCATAGCCAACGTGTGGCTCTTAACAAAATCCTTTCATCTCCTCTCCCTGTCAAGGCTTGAGTCCCCCCAAGGCAGTGTTCTGGGCCCAGTCCTATTCCTGATCCTGATCTTCATCAATCGTCTCTCTGACTCTCTGGAAAATCCCCTTAAACTGTTTGCTGATGACTCTACCCTCTGCCGTGACATCGCTCTTTCTTCACACAGGCCAGCTGTCTTTAGACTTTGACAAAATGACACGCTGGTCAAACACGTATAATATATCTTTCAATCCTGAAAAATCTCACTCTTTCTCTCTGTCTGTGTCTCTCTTTCCATGCTTCCCGCCCTCACCCACCCCCAGGTTTCTGCAGGGCACACACAGTTCACCATAAACACCTTCTGGTGAAACTACATAAATCCAGAATCGCTGCTCAGCTCCATTCATTAGCCCATGCTTGCGAAGTGAAAAGCGGGGTGAAGCGATTGGTCCCGTACGTGCATAAGTACAGTGCGTTTAGAATCTCTACAGCTCCTTTTAAAATTTTCACCTTTTCTTGCCTTATAGCCTGGAATTAAAATGCACTACCTATTTCATTTGGTCTTCCATTTGATGCATTATATATTTTTTTTAATTAAAAATTTGCCACCAGAAAAGTTGGCTCCCACCGAGTCCTGCTCAAGACTGCGTGGAGTAAGTCTTCTATGAATACCATCTTTGTTTCTCTTTTGTCCCGCTTGTGGAACCAACTTCCAATTCTCTTTAATCTCATTATTCCCTCCAAGTCTTCAAGGCAGCTCTTCACCACCATCGCAGATCGTCCCCAATCCAAAACCATGATCTTTTCTACCCCCATTAACTCCGCCCCCCCCCCCAACCCTCTTTCCCTCGCTCCACTAAGCCCACCTTCTGAGAGTTTACCTCAGTGTTCATCTTGTTCACCCTGTGTGTCCTCCCCTACCCCTCATTCTTCCCCACATCCATTATTTGTCCATGTCTCCCTCTATTTTGTCCCTCAACCCTGATTTTGGCATATACCTCCTCCCCCTCTCATTATAATGTTCCTTTTGTTCTGTTGCGTCCTGATCAGTTCCGTGTTCTCGCTCTTCCACAAACATTGCCTTTGTATACAAACAAAACCTTTCATAATCCACACAAGACGATATAAAAATTGTAAAAATTAACACAAAATCATTTGTGTATTTAAATATTTCATATTTTGATGCATTTTTCATCCTCAAAATTCAAAAGGTAAATAAAAGGTAAAGAGGAGGGAGAAAGACAGACTTAAAAGATGATGTCACACCTCGTACATCGCAGCAGAGTGACCATAACGAGGGTAGAAAGGGATGTGGATCGGCTTCAATCGTGTCCAAGAACTGCTTCGGAGATCATAACTGGGTAGAGGCAGGATAAAACATTAATGTCTTGGAAATCATATTATATATATATATATATTTTTTTTTAAACTCCAACGGGACTCTTCGACGACTGATATGCCTCTGCCCACATGATTACATCATTATAATACTTGTACCAAGTTTGATTTTAACCCCTTCAGCTGTTCTCAAGTATCACATTTTAACCTGATATGACCTCTGTGACCTCTTCATGCCAAAATCTAATCAGTTCATCTTTACATCATAATTTTATACTTGTACCAAGTTTGGTCAAAATCCAATCGCTGGTTCACAAGTTAGCGTGACAATAGAATTTTTCCTTCACATGACCTCTTACCTTTGACCTCTTGACTCCAAAATTTAATCAGTTCATCTTTGCACCATTGTACAATGAACATACTTATACCAAGTATGACTTAGATCCCTTCATCCATACTTAAGTTATCGCAGTATTAAAAACCCATCAAAGACTGATGAACGCACAGATGGACGGACTTTTTCTGGGGAAAATGTTGGAAAGGCATTCATTCATGTTGGAGGCAAATGTAGAGTTTCCTTTTTCACTTTCTTCTTCCTCACCGTCCCATCACACTATCCCTCCCTCACCCCACCCCACCCCACCCCACAAAACCCGGAACAACTGGTGGTGCACAACCTTTTGGAGATACAGTACTCCGTCGTGAAATGAAAAAGGAGAAAAATAAAATGGGTACCCGCTGATCCAGTTGGTTAATCTGAAATTGGCACCACAATCACTCATAAGTCAGAACTCAATTTCCCATAGACTTAGAGTTATAAATGGTGGTTCCATAGAAAGCCGAGTTAACACATACTTTAGCTGAAATATTGTACATTTGCATTAAATGATAGTAAATAATACCTATTCAATCACCCTGAATGACAATAATAAATACAGAGTGGGGCAGAGAAATGGGAGATTTCAAAAACCGATCTCTGCTATGCCAACACGATTGCAACGTTATTGACTGATCAACTAGCGACTAGGTTTCCTCAAGTTAATGAGACCAGTTTGTTTGAACAAGATGGACGACGTCTCATACCGCCGGCGTGTCAATGGCCCCCGTATGACTACTTTTTCATAACCACATCATCTGCAGGAATAATGACATTGCTTGGCCTCCAAGTTCCCGAGACCGGTCAGAATGTGACTTTTTTATGGGGGCACTTAAAAAGCAAAGTTTACGCTCCTCGTGCACACGATATTGAAGAGCTGAAGGGAAGACCGTCAAAAAATTGCCGGAATTTATTTGGAGATGCTTCACCGCGTCATGGAAAACGTGTGGAAGACGAGAGGAATGCCTGTGCAGAGATTGAGGTCACCTCGAGGATGTGATCTTCAAGAAATAAATGGCATGCTTTGTACTTTAAGATGGCATATTTGTAATTTGGCAAATACAAAATGTTTATTTAATTACCGAGTTTTGTAAGTCTCCCATTTCTCTGCCCCATTCCATACAATAAACGACAACGGCACTCAATAGAGCGCATACTTCTGCAAGGCTGGACAGTTTACGTCTTGAATCCCACTGTAGGCCAGATCTGGATCAGGACCTAAACAAACATCTAATCATGGTCATCATCATCATCATCATTCATATTGATCGTTGTAGGACCGTTGGCCACATCATGATTATTTTCATGGATGAATTTCACACAGTACATTGATGCAGTATTGTGCCAATTTGAAAATCTACTCTATGCAAACCAATCTGTGGATTTCGGTTACAAATGACAGCACAGACAAAGTTCATTAAAAAGGACAGGAAAAAATGTGGAATTGGACACATTTTTATTGACAGAAAGGCTAAATAATGTCTGGGACTAGCTGGATCCACAAGACATCCAGTCGAGCTTTAAACAAAGCAATTCATGGTACTCGAACCACATCAGAAGGTAGGGCATTCCACAGGTTCACAATTCGATGGGAAAAGGCCGAGGAGCGGAAATTCCTTCGCACTCGCTGCTTGAAGATTTTCAGAGGCTGTCCACACCGAACATTTTCTTGAAGAAAAATTAAAAACTGATTTCAGTCAAGGTTTTCATAACCCCACATCATCCTAAAGACATCAATAACATCCCCTCGGAGGTGCCAGAGCTGCATGGAGCATAGGCTTATGGGGGGGAAGCCTGACGTGGTACGGGAGGGTAGAGCCCGACAACCGTCTGCGTCGCGAACCGTTGGACACGTTCATTTTTGACGATGTCGCATTGGAGGCTCGGGGACCATGCTTGGACACAGTATTCAAGTAGAGATCGGACGAAGGCTGAATAGGCATGGATAAACACCTGCGGTGTGAAACCAATCAAGGCATGTTTAATGATAAACTAGACGACCCGTGAACCCGTTGGGTTCCCATTGTGACAGCGGTTGATGAAAAAAAAATCATTTCAAAAAAAAGATAGCTCCAGCGAACTATACCACTGAGGTTTTTGCATTGATCAAATACTCCAGAAGAGTACTTGACTGAATCAGGAATTGATTTTTTTTTTAATTATTTTTTTCGTTGCCCGATTTGAACGAAACTTGATACTGCACACTGCAGGAGAATGGTGAGTAAGGTGGGTGGAAAATTTTTGCGCTATCACGTCCCGTTTTGGCTGTATTTCGGGAACATGCATACTTACATACAAGATGAGAGTTTTAGTAAAACAATATAGATAACATCTGCCAGGCCATTTGCACAACTGTATCACATTGAGCCAATGAGCTGACAGAAGCTTCAAATAGAACTCCCAGGTCCCGAACTTGGGCTGCTGCTGGGACGAGAAAGGTATTCTCAGACGAATCATGTGGAGAAAAAAAAACTCGGTACAGATGTTGGCATTTGGTAAGGGCAAGACATTTGATCGGACGTGAGCAAAATTTTATTTTTTTATTGTCCTTGGCATTTACGAGTCATTCCTCGTGTCTGTCTCTCTTCTCTTCTCTCTCTCTTCTCTCTCTTTCTCTCTCTTTTCTCTCTCTCTCTCTCTCTCTTTTCCTCTCTCTCTCTCTGCCCCTCTCTCTCTCTCTCTCTCTCTTCTCTCTCTCTTCTCTCTCTCTCTCCTCTCTCTTCTCTCTTTTCTCTCTCTTCTCTCTCTCCTCTCTCTCTCTTCTCTCTCTCTCTCTCTCTCTCTCTCTTCTCTCTCTCTCTCTCTCTCTCTCTCTCTCTCTCTCTCTCTCTCTCTCTCTCTCTCTCTTCTCTCTCTTTCTCTCTCTTTTCTCTCTCTCTCTCTCTCTCTTTTCCTCTCTCTCTCTCTGCCCCTCTCTCTCTCTCTCTGCCCGTCTCTCTCTCTCTCTCTCTCTGCCCGTCTCTCTCTCCCTCTCTCTCTCTGCCCGTCTCTCTCTCTCTCTCTCTGGCCGCCTCTCTCTCTCTCTCTGCCCGCCTCTCTCTCTCTCTCTCTGCCCGCCTCTCTCTCTCTCTCTCTGCCCGCCTCTCTCTCTCTCTCTCTGCCCGCCTCTCTCTCTCTCTCTCTCTGCCCGCCTCTCTCTCTCTCTCTCTCTGCCCGCCTCTCTCTCTCTCTCTCTCTGCCTCTCTCTCTCTCTCTCTGTGCCTCTCTCTCTGCCTCTCTCTCTCTCTCTCTCTGCGTCTCTCTCTCTCTGTGCCTCTCTCTCTGCCTCTCTCTCTCTCTCTGCGTCTCTCTCTCTCTCTCTGCGTCTCTCTCTCTCTCTCTGCGTCTCTCTCTCTCTCTCTGCCTCTCTCTCTCTCTCTGCCTCTCTCTCTCTCTCTGCCTCTCTCTCTCTCTCTGTCTCTCTCTCTCTGCCTTTCTCTCTCTCTCTCTCTCTCTCTCTCTCTCTCTCTCTCTCTCTCTCTCTCTCTCTCTCTCTCTCTCTCTCTCTCTCTCTCTCTCTTCTCTCTTCTCTCTCTCTCTCTCTCCCCCCCCCCCCAAGGTTTTAGCATGGTTACGGGCACGCTTGCAACTCTCCCAGTTGGGCGCTGTGGGCAAATACGTGTAGGCTCTCCAGTGATGGTTCCTACAACTTAGGACTCTCCTGACGTGACTTCAGAACCAAGGTGGGCTAAAAACTGAGTTTACACTGTGGAGAGGGACATAGATGGCTTTGAGCTGCAGAAAGAATGCCGGTCTTGAAAGCATTCCACAATGCAGAGACCGATGTATTACTAATAGGGTGAACAGCCCAGTTGAAACGTTGTGCTGCTTCAATGATTGCTGGCTTGTCCATTTTGGTGTATCTTCACTTGAACCTCGGCAGTGGCTGGCAGTTTGGTGGACTTGCCATGGTAAAATGGATAAAGCATGCTCACCAAGACTAAGGGCCAGAAGTGATCTGATGCGAGAAATGTTAGCGGGATCATCTGATAAATTGAGGTCGAGAGTCAACGACTCTGCTCCTACACGGAATGTCGTTGGAGAAGAAGATGATTTTCACGAAAGGAGAGCAGCAGAAAGTTAAATGAAATTGGGTAAGATCATGAACCAGCTGACCAATTAATGTGAGGGGCATCAGAGTCTCCAAAAGGAGGTGGTGGCCGGGGATTTTAAGGACAGTATTTCGGTGTGTTATAAGCAAATTATCAGAGTTTGTGGAACCTTTGGGGGGAAGGGGATTGGGTACATGCAGGTTGGTTGTTGTCACATAACCAACTCTTCCAACAAGTTTTGTCACAATTTGTCCACAATTCTAAAATATCATGCCATATATCGTTTTTGGCCCAATTTCTCAATGGTGAGGAATCGCTAAAAAAAAAAAAAATTAGAGTATGCGGAACTTCATCCAAAGCAAATCAATTTGTCCTCGTCGCACACCAACCATGTCCACCAAGTTTTATCCCAATCCGTCCATAACTATTTGAAATATCCTGCTCACAGAGAGACAGACAGACAGACAGGACAAACAAACGGGTGAAAACATAACCTTCGTCCACTTTCAGTGATGGAAATAAACACACTATAAAATAAAGTAACATGCAATGAAAACTGTTCAGATCGTCGAACGATTAAGGTCAGACGAACAACCAATTTGGGAAGGAGTTTAACCTTTATCACAACGCTTTATTATGTCCAGTGTCATCTTCAATGTCAGGGTTCTGCATTTCTTCAATGCATGCATATCAAGAGCAACATGTTTATCAGGCATGATTAGGGTTTGTTATATCACTAAAACTGTTAAATAGCACTATGAACGCCAAAACATGCGTAAACAAAATGGCTCCGAACAGTACAGTACGATACACTGGATGCTGTGGAATACACGATGCTCAGACTTTCCATCCCGCGGAAGAGATTCACGCTCCAGAGAACCAACCACTGTTGCTCTGCCCATGGCGTTCCGTTCATAAGCACGAGTGAATGTTCATATCTCAGACATTAGAAAATGATAATATTGTTGTGGAAATGAATCTGAGTGGATTAACCATGTTTAATATTGCGTAGTTATTTCCCTATTGAGTGTCGCAGCATAAACGTTAAGTAAATAAATGTAATATGAGATATGCATCGCTTATGTAATAGTTACACAGACAACCTTCCCAATTGTGTGTTTCTAAAATTATAAACCCATTTTACCCTTTGGAATCTGCCATACATGTTCGTTTTGGCATTCTGGTCGGCCTTGGAGCACAAGTTTAGGTGGCGAATCCTGTCGAGCTGACCAGGTCAAAAAGGCAGCTGTGAGCCACCCCATGAGTGAGGTCACGGAGGGGTCACTCGGCGGCAAATAGTGAGTAGGGGGGGGGGCGCAAAGCATCATCGGTGATGTGTGTGGCCAAGCTGTTATAAGGTGAGGGCGAGGATCTGAGAGATGCCGAACAGAAGGCTGTGCTGGACCGAAGCTCCTGAGAGCAAAGACACGCCTCTCCCAGTCAAACAATGCCTCACCGAATAAGAGTCATGTCTCTCCCTCTCCTCCAAGGTGGACCATTTCTGTCTGGAGTGACCAGGACTTTCCATCGTGCACAGAACTCGGCAGATTTGCCCGACAATTTATTTCAGTCCTGTCAATTCCCTCCGTCTCTCTTTCATGTGCACATGATGCCTGAAGGCATAAATAAATTAAGGCATCACATTTATTCGTGAGCACGTATAATCAGTTAGTGGGTTAAAGTATCTATTATTATTGATTATTGTGCATTGCTTCTTGTAAATCCCTTCCCCCGTACCATTATTGTTCTGTTATTAAATACACTTGGTCTCGGGGTGAATCCTGGCTGTGGTGGCTATTTCATTTCGTGATTTTATAAAGAACCATTAAGGAAATAATTGGCTGCAGCCTGCACTGCAAGTAAGACCGAGTAAGTCAAGTGACTCAGATTGCTCATCCCAAGTGAAGTCCAATCACGATACGTCTAACGGCACAAAACTGGGCTACTTTGGGACTTCTGATTCGCACAATATCATGGTTCTTTGACATGTGATCTGGAAAGGAGGTCTTCAGAGTAGTCGACTGTTGTAGTCACTTTCATGCGACATGCCAGATTCAAACCTGGTAACCGGAACAGGCCAATGACCAGGATGATTTCTTTTGGGGGTTATTTCGTAAGTCCTGGTGTTCTTAACTCGGGGACCAATTGTGTAAAGTTTCATTTTTTGGTATTTTACCTTTTCCCAGGGGTGGGGCCAAAAGTGAACACTGCTCTCTCTCACTTTTTGCCATGTGGTGATCATAACAACTAAGTTTGGTGAATTTTTGCCCGACAGATTTTCACTAAGTTTCGGAGGATGACGGATAGACAGACAGAGACAGACAGCCTATTACATTATCCACTAGTTTTTGTTTATTATCCCCACCTTTTAAAATAAAAAGGTACTTTTTTTAATAAACCGACACACCGGGTGGGGAAAAAATCACAGAATTGTCGGAAAGCGTCCGTAAATCTAAACTTTAAAATGTCAGTGTGTGCGCCTCGTCCATAACTCCAAAACCATGAAACCTAGCAGCCTGAAACACGACATGCCTACCAAGGGAACTCCAAGGAAGTGCATGACTGAAAATTGGTTTGGATTAATTTAAACACTCATTTTGAAGATAATCAACGGCCTTATTTAATTATATCCTCCATCAGGCATATCCTTGGCCTCCTTGCTCTTTATGGGGTCTGAAGGCATATCCTGGGTAACCTCGCTGGGGTCTGAAGCCACGATGTTTTTTGGCCTGCTCAACTATGCCTTGACTTGGAACAGGCCGCAATGATTACTTAACGATAAAGTTTTTTTTCCACTTTCCTCACTCATATTATCAAGATCTATGAATCACTGGATACATTGTAATGCATATAAATGCCCGGAGACGCCAGCATTCATTGCTTTATTTTATTTCTGCACATGCCATAACCTTGAGAATCTCTTAAACCGAGCCGAATTACAAAATTTAAGCTCCAGAATTGAACTTAGCAGCAGTTCCGACACTACAGATGTAAATTTGTCCAATTTGGACATTGCTTGGGCATTTCCGGGTGCATGGGTTTAGACGGCAATTGATAATCGCTTGCCAAGCCACACGTTCCATTGGAGTGCTTAAGCCACTTGCCGAGCGCCCTGCAGTCGATAGAGATAGTCGGTAATTGCTCTGCGAGGTAGAGGTAGGTGTGCAGCACAGACGGACATGGTATGTATGGGTAGATTTGAATCTGTATGGACTCTCCATGGATGTGTGGACATGCCATGCCAGTTATGGGTTCCGTGGTGGCAAAGGTTCATCCCATATCCTATGGAGGTTCACTCAGGTTTTCCTTTGTCCTCATGACCGTTTCTAAAGCAATTGGTTATCGGGTGTGCTTTATATAGTTGTATGGTTTCTCTGTGAGTTTCAAAGCAAAATATATTGATAACACTCGATTTTGAAGCCATTTGCCGTATTAACATATTTTCGAAATCACAGAGCCAAAATTTTTCCCACCCATCACACGCTGCTGTTTATAAAGATTAACTTTTGTGAACATCTCCTGGAAATGCCGATATCAATGCAACGTTGTTTTTTTAGTAAAAGCTACTCAAGGTTTTTGGGTTGTATACAGTACATACCGTAGTCGGTAATCACACAGACTCCAACCTGCCGATTCCCAAAAAATTGCCAATATCAACCGAGCACGAGAGTGTGTGTGTGTGTGTGTGTGTGTGTGTGTGTGTGTGTGTGTGTGTGTGTGTGTGTGTGTGTGTGTGTGTGTGTGTGTGTGTGTGTGTGTGTGTGTGTGTGTGTGTGTGTGTGTGTGTGTGTGTGGGGGGGAGTGTGTGGGGGGGGAGTGTGTGTGGGGGAGTGTGTGGGGGGGAGTGTGTGTGGGGGGGAGTGTGTGTGGGGGGGAGTGTGTGTGGGGGGGGTGTTGTTCATAAAGTATAACATTTTCTCTCTGCCAACTTGAAAATCCTCGCTGCTTCGGTGGCTCCGAGGACTCGTCCCACAAGAGGCCCCCACGTGCTTCCATTTCACCAGATGGTTCCTCTTTCGAGTCACCTGGCACCTCCAAAATGCTATGTAACTCGACGTGCACGTCCATTCCTGTCCACCAATAAAGATCTCTTAACCGTTGCTTTGTCCTCACTTTGTCCTGGTGCGTATCATGTGCTAATTTGATCAAATGCAGCTGTAACGCCTCCGGGACAAGAAGGCGGTGAGTACCGCTCATCACACAGTCCTCTTGTAGTGACAGTTCAGTTTGCCATCTGAAGTAAGGAAGGAGATCAGGATCCAGACCTTTTGACGTTTTCGGCCAGAACTTTGGAAGCAATTCACGCAATTTTGTTTGAATAGGGCAGGAAATACAGGCTGTTTTGAATTATTCAGCTGTCAGCAGCAGTGACAGCAGTGACAATTATTCAGCAGTGAGGGTCAACGTGAGCGCAACAACCTCAACATCATCCTCCAGACTGGGTTCTGAAGTAGGTAGGGGAAGACGAGACAAGCAATCACCTGTAACATTTTCAGAGCCAGCCTTGTAGTGAATGTCATAAATAAATGACAGAAGCCGTGCGACCATCTGGCCACGCACATTCCAGCTCTTCCCAATGTTTTATTCAATATTTTCTTTCTGATTCAGCCAGGGTTCGGGATGCAAATGCAATAGTTTTCTCTCTTT